>NW_027460543.1:0-60375 GCF_050947875.1 Dermacentor variabilis | reverse complement strand
CGTGGATTTCTACCAAACGACGTGAAAAGCATGCCGATGCTGCTCTTTTTAGCACCCGCACATGGATTTGTGCCAAAACGCGTTTTAAGCATGCACATGCATCTTTTGGTAGACGCGGACGCAGTTTTCTGCAAAACCACACGATATGCATGCAAATGGTGCTTTTGGCAGAACGCGCACGTGGATTTCTACCAAACGACGTGAAAAGCATGCCGATGCTGCTCTTTTTAGCACCCGCACATGGATTTGTGCCAAAACGCGTTTTAAGCATGCACATGCATCTTTTGGTAGACGCGGACGCAGTTTTCTGCAAAACCACACGATATGCATGCAAATGGTGCTTTTGGCAGAACGCGCACGTGGATTTCTACCAAACGACGCGAAAAGCATGCCGATGCTGCTCTTTTTAGCACCCGCACATGGATTTGTGCCAAAACGCGTTTTAAGCATGCAGATGCATCTTTTGGTAGACGCGGACGCAGTTTTCTGCAATACCACACGATATGCATGCAAATGGTGCTTTTGGTAGAACGCGCACATGGATTTCTACCAAACGACGTGAAGAGCATGCCGATGCTGCTCTTTTTAGCACCCGCACATGGATTTGTGCCAAAACGCGTGTTAAGCATGCACATGCATCTTTTGGTAGACGCGGACGCAGTTTTCTGCAAAACCACACGATATGCATGCAAATGGTGCTTTTGGCAGAACGCGCACGTGGATTTCTACCAAACGACGTGAAAAGCATGCCGATGGTGCTCTTTTTAGCACCCGCACATGGATTTGTGCCAAAACGCGTTTTCAGCATGCACATGCATCTTTTGGTTGATGCGGACGCAGTTTTCTGCAAAACCACACGATATGCATGCAAATGGTGCTTTTGGCAGAACGCGCACGTGGATTTCTACGAAACGACGTGAAAAGCATGCCGATGCTGCTCTTTTTAGCACCCCCACATGGATTTGTGCCAAAACGCGTTTTAAGCATGCACATGCATCTTTTGGTAGACGCGGACGCAGTTTTCTCCAAAACCACACGATATGCATGCAAATGGTGCTTTTGGTAGAACGCGCACATGGATTTTTACCAAACGACGTGAAGAGCATGCCGATGCTGCGCTTTTTAGCACCCGCACATGGATTTGTACCAAAACGCGGGTTAAGCATGCACATGCATCTTTTGGTAGACGCGGACGCAGTTTTCTGCAAAACCACACGATATGCATGCAAATGGTGCTTTTGGCAGAACGCGCACGTGGATTTCTACCAAACGACGTGAAAAGCATGCCGATGCTGCTCTTTTTAGCACCCGCACATGGATTTGCGCCAAAACGCGTTTTAAGCATGCACATGCATCTTTTGGTTGACGCGGAAGCAGTTTTCTGCAAAACCACACGATATGCACGCAAATGGTGCTTTTGGCAGAACGCGCACGTGGATTTCTACCAAACGACGTGAAAAGCATGCCGATGCTGCTCTTTTTAGCACCCGCACATGGATTTGTGCCAAAACGCGTTTTAAGCATGCACATGCATCTTTTGGTAGACGCGGACGCAGTTTTCTGCAAAACCACACGATATGCATGCAAATGGTGCTTTTGGCAGAACGCGCACGTGGATTTCTACCAAACGACGTGAAAAGCATGCCGATGCTGCTCTTTTTAGCACCCGCACATGGATTTGTGCCAAAACGCGTTTTAAGCATGCACATGCATCTTTTGGTAGACGCGGACGCAGTTTTCTGCAAAACCACACGATATGCATGCAAATGGTGCTTTTGGCAGAACGCGCACGTGGATGTCTACCAAACGACGTGAAAAGCATGCCGATGCTGCTGTTTTTAGCACCCGCACATGGATTTGTGCCAAAACGCGTTTTAAGCATGCACATGCATCTTTTGGTAGACGCGGACGCAGTTTTCTGCAAAACCACACGATATGCATGCAAATGGTGCTTTTGGCAGAACGCGCACGTGGATTTCTACGAAGCGAAGTGAAAAGCATGCCGATGCTGCTCTTTTTAGCACCAGCACATGGATTTGTGCCAAAACGCGTTTTAAGCATGCACATGCATTTTTTGGTAGACGCGGGACGCAGTTTTCTGCAAAACCACACGATATGCATGCAAATGGTGCTTTTGCAGAACGCGCACGTGGATTTCTACCAAACGACGTGAAAAGCATGCCGATGCTGCTCTTTTTAGCACCCGCACATGGATTTGTGCCAAAACGCGTGTTAAGCATGCACATGCATCTTTTGGTAGACGCGGACGCAGTTTTCTGCAAAACCACACGATATGCATGCAAATGGTGCTTTTGGCAGAACGCGCACGTGGAATTTCTACCAAACGACGTGAAAAGCATGCCGATGCTGCTCTTTTAGCACCCGCACATGGATTTGTGCCAAAACGGCGTTTTAAAGCATGCACGTGCATCTTTTGGTAGACGCGGACGCAAGTTTTCTGCAAAACCACACGCAATGCATGCAAATGGTGCTTTTGGCATAACGCGCACGTGGATTTCTACGAAACGACGTGAAAAGCCATGCCGATGCTGCTCTTTTTAGCACCCGCACATGGATTTGTGCCAAAACGCGTGTTAAGCATGCACATGCATCTTTTGGTAGACGCGGACGCAGTTTTCTGCAAAACCACACGATATGCATGCAAATGGTGCTTCTGGCAGAACGCGCACGTGGATTTCTACCAAACGACGTGAAAAGCATGCCGATGCTGCTCTTTTTAGCACCCGCACATGGATTTTGTGCCAAAAACGCGTTTTAAGCATGCACATGCATCTTTTGGTAGACGCGGACGCAGTTTTCTGCAAAACCACACGATATGCATGCAAATGGTGCTTTTGGCAGAACGCGCACGTGGATTTCTACCAAGCGAAGTGAAAAGCATGCCGATGCTGCTCTTTTTAGCACCAGCACATGGATTTGTGCCAAAACGCGTTTTAAGCATGCACATGCATTTTTTGGTAGAACGCGGACGCAGTTTTCTGCAAAAACCACACGATATGCATGCAAATGGTGCTTTTGGCAGAACGCGCACGTGGATTTCTACCAAACGACGTGAAAAGCATGCCGATGCTGCTCTTTTTAGCACCCGCACATGGATTTGTGCCAAAACGCGTTTTAAGCATGCACGTGCATCTTTTGGTAGACGCGGACGCAGTTTTCTGCAAAACCACACGCAATGCATGCAAATGGTGCTTTTGGCAGAACGCGCACGTGGATTTCTACGAAACGATGTGAAAAGCATGCCGATGCTGCTCTTTTTAGCACCCGCACATGGATTTGTGCCAAAACGCGTGTTAAGCATGCACATGCATCTTTTTGTTAGACCGCGGACGCAGTTTTCTGCAAAACCACGCGATATGCATGCAAATGGTGCTTTTGGTAGAACGCGCACGTGGATTTCTACCAAACGACGTGAAAAGCATGCCGATGCTGCTCTTTTTAGCACCCGCACATGGATTTGGGCCAAAACGCGCTTTAAGCAAGCACATGCATCTTTTGGTAGACGCAAACGCGTTTTCTGCAAAACCACACGATATGCATGCAAATGGTGCTTTTGGCAGAACGCGCACGTGGATTTCTACCAAACGACGTGAAAAGCATGCCGATGCTGTTCTTTTTAGCACCCGCACATGGATTTGTGCCAAAACGCGTTTTAAGCATGCACATGCATCTTTTGGTAGACGCGGACGCAGGTTTTCTGCAAAACGACACGATATGCATGCAATTGGGGCTTTTGGCAGAACGCGCATGTGGATTTCCACCAAACGACGTGAAAAGCATGGCGATGCTGCTCTTTTTAGCACCCGCACATGGATTTGTGCCAAAACGCGTTTTAAGCGTGCACATGTATTTCATGGTAGACGCAGACGTAGTTTTCTGCAAAACCACACGATATGCATGCAAATGGTGCTTTTGGCAGAACGCGCTCGTGGATTTCTACCAAACGTCGTGAAAAGCATGCGATGCTGCTGTTTTTAGCACCCGCACATGGATTTGTGCCAAAACGCGTTTTAAGCATGCACATGCATCTTTTGTAGACGCGGACGCAGTTTTCTGCAAAACCACACGATATGCATGCAAATGGTGCTTTTGGCAGAACGCGCACGTGGATTTCTACCAAACGACGTGAAAAGCATGCCGATGCTGCTCTTTTTAGCACCCGCACATGGATTTGTGCCAAAACGCGTTTTAAGCATGCACATGCATCTTTTGGTAGACGCGGACGCAGTTTTCTGCAAAACCACACGATATGCATGGGAATGGTGCTTTTGGCAGAACGCGCACGTGGATTTCTACCAAACGACGTGAAGAGCATGCCGATGCTGCTCTTTTTAGCACCCGCACATGGATTTGTGCCAAAACGCGTTTTAAGCATGCACATGCATCTTTTGGTAGACGCGGACGCAGTTTTCGCAAAACCACACGATATGCATGCAAATGTGCTTTGGTAGAACGCGCACATGGATTTTTACCAAACGACGTGAAGAGCATGCCGATGCTGCCTTTTTAGCACCCGCACATGATTTGTACCAAAACGCGGGTTAAGCATGCACATGCATCTTTTGGTAGACGCAGACGCAGTTTCTGCAAAACCACACGATATGCATGCAAATGGTGCTTTTGGTCAGAACGCGCACGTGGATTTCTACCAAACGACGTGGAAAAGCATGCCCGATGCTGCTCTTTTTAGCGCCCGCACATGGATTTGTGCCAAAACGCGTTTTAAGCATGCACATGCATCTTTTGGTAGACGCGGACGCAGTTTTCTGCAAAACCACACGATATGCATGCAAATGGTGCTTTTGGCAGAACGCGCACGTGGATTTCTACCAAACGACGTGAAAAGCATGCCGATGCTGCTCTTTTTAGCACCCGCACATGGATTTGTGCCAAAACGCGTTTTAAGCATGCACATGGCATCTTTTGGTAGACGCGGACGCAGTTTTCTGCAAAACCACACGATATGCATGGGAATGGTGCTTTTGGCAGAACGCGCACGTGGATTTCTACCAAACGACGTGAAGAGCATGCCGATGCTGCTCTTTTTAGCACCCGCACATGGATTTGTGCCAAAACGCGTTTTTAAGCATGCACATGCATCTTTGGTAGACGCGGACGCAGTTTTCTGCAAACCACACGATATGCATGCAAATGGTGCTTTTGGTAGAACGCGCACATGGATTTTTACCAAACGACGTGAAGAGCATGCCGATGCTGCTCTTTTTAGCACCCGCACATGGATTTGTACCAAAACGCGGGTTAAGCATGCACATGCATCTTTTGGTAGACGCGGACGCAGTTTTCTGCAAACCACACGATATGCATGCAAATGGTGCTTTTGGCAGAACGCGCACGTGGATTTCTACCAAACGACGTGGAAAAGCATGCCGATGCTGCTCTTTTTAGCACCCGCACATGGATTTGTGCCAAAACGCGTTTTAAGCATGCACATGCATCTTTTGGTTGACGCTGAAGCAGTTTTCTGCAAAACCACACGATATGCACGCAAATGGTGCTTTTGGCAGAACGCGCACGTGGATTTCTTCCAAACGACGTGAAAAGCATGCCGATGCTACTCTTTTAGCACCAGCACATTGTTTTGCGCCAAAACGAGTTTTAAGCATGCACATGCATCTTTTGGTAGACGCGGACGCAGTTTTCTGCAAAACCACACGATATGCATGCAAATGGTGCTTCTGGCAGAACGCGCACGTGGATTTCTACCAAACGACGTGAAAAGCATGCCGATGCTGCTCTTTTTAGCACCCGCACATGGATTTGTGCCAAAACGCGTTTTAAGCATGCACATGCATCTTTTGGTAGACGCGGACGCAGTTTTCTGCAAAACCACACGATATGCATGCAAATGGTGCTTTTGGCAGAGCGCGCACGTGGATTTCTACCAAACGACGTGAAAAGCATGCCGATGCTGCTGTTTTTAGCGCCCGCACATGGATTTGTGCCAAAACGCGTTTTAAGCATGCACATGCATCTTTTGGTAGACGCGGACGCAGTTTTCTGCAAAACCACACGATATGCATGCAAATGGTGCTTTTGGCAGAACGCGCACGTGGATTTCTACCAAACGAAGTGAAAAGCATGCCGATGCTGCTCTTTTTAGCACCAGCACATGGATTTGTGACAAAACGCGTTTTAAGCATGCACATGCATCTTTTGGTAGACGCGGACGCAGTTTTCTGCAAAACCACGCGATATGCATGCAAATGGTGCTTTTGGCAGAACGCGCACGTGGATTTCTACCAAACGACGTGAAAAGCATGCCGATGCTGCTCTTTTTAGCACCCGCACATGGATTTGTGCCAAAACGCGTTTTAAGCATGTACGTGCATCTTTTGGTAGACGCGGACGCAGTTTTCTGCAAAACCACACGCAATGCATGCAAATGGTGCTTTTGGCAGAACGCGCACGTGGATTTCTACGAAACGACGTGAAAAGCATGCCGATGCTGCTCTTTTTAGCACCCGCACATGGATTTGTGCCAAAACGCGTGTTAAGCATGCACATGCATCTTTTGTTAGACGCGGACGCAGTTTTCTGCAAAACCACGCGATATGCATGCAAATGGTGCTTTTGGTAGAACGCGCACGTGGATTTCTACCAAACGACGTGAAAAGCATGCCGATGCTGCTCTTTTTAGCACCCGCACATGGATTTGGCCCAAAACGCGCTTTAAGCAAGCACATGCATCTTTTGGTAGACGCGGACGCAGTTTTCTGCAAAACCACACGATATGCAGGCAAATGGTGCTTTTGGCAGAACGCGCACGTGGATTTCCACCAAACGACGTGAAAAGCATGCCGATGCTGCTCTTTTTAGCACCCGCACATGGATTTGTGCCAAAACGCGTTTTAAGCGTGCACATGCATCTTTTGGTAGACGCGGACGTAGTTTTCTGCAAAACCACACGATATGCATGCAAATGGTGCTTTTGACAGAACGCGCACGTGGATTTCTTCCAAACGTCGTGAAAAGCATGCCGATGCTGCTGTTTGTAGCACCCGCACATGGATTTGTGCCAAAACGCGTTTTAAGCATGCACATGCATCTTTTGGTAGACGCGGACGCAGTTTTCTGCAAAACCACACGATATGCATGCAAATGGTGCTTTTGGCAGAACGCGCACGTGGATTTCTACCAAACGACGTGAAAAGCATGCCGATGCTGCTCTTTTTAGCACCCGCACATGGATTTGTGCCAAAACGCGTGTTAAGCATGCACATGCATCTTTTGGTAGACGCGGACGCAGTTTTCTGCAAAACCACACGATATGGATGCAAATGGTGCTTTTGGTAGAACGCGCACATGGATTTCTACCAAACGACGTGAAGAGCATGCCGATGCTGCTCTTTTTAGCACCCGCACATAGATTTGTGCCAAAACGCGTGTTAAGCATGCACATGCATCTTTTGGTAGACGCGGACGCAGTTTTCTGCAAAACCACACGATATGCATGCAAATGGTGCTTTTGGCAGAACGCGCACGTGGATTTCTACCAAACGACGTGAAAAGCATGCCGATGCTGCTCTTTTTAGCACCCGCACATGGATTTGTGCCAAAACGCGTTTTAAGCATGCACATGCATCTTTTGGTAGACGCGGACGCAGTTTTCTGCAAAACCACACGATATGCACGCAAATGGTGCTTTTGGCAGAACGCGCACGGGGATTTCTACCAAACGACGTGAAAAGCATGCCGATGCTGCTCTTTTTAGCACCCGCACATGGATTTGTGCCAAAACGCGTTTTAAGCATGCACATGCATCTTTTGGTAGACGCGGACGTAGTTTTCTGCAAAACTACACGATATGCATGCAAATGGTGCTTTTGGCAGAACGCGCACGTGGATTTCTACCAAACGACGTGAAAAGCATGCCGATGCTGCTCTTTTTAGCACCCGCACATGGATTTGTGCCAAAACGCGTTTTAAGCATGCACATGCATCTTTTGGTAGACGCGGACGCAGTTTTCTGCAAAACCACACGATATGCACGCAAATGGTGCTTTTGGCAGAACGCGCACGTGGATTTCTACCAAACGACGTGAAAAGCATGCCGATGCTGCTCTTTTTAGCACCCGCACATGGATTTGTGCCAAAACGCGTGTTAAGCATGCACATGCATCTTTTGGTAGACGCGGACGCAGTTTTCTGCAAAACCACACGATATGCATGCAAATGGTGCTTTTGGCAGAACGCGCACGTGGATTTCTACCAAACGACGTGAAGAGCATGCCGATGCTGCTCTTTTTAGCACCCGCACATAGATTTGTGTCAAAACGCGTGTTAAGCATGCACATACCTTTTTTGGTAGAGGCGGACGCAGTTTTCTGCAAAACCACGCGATATGCATGCAAATGGTGCTTTTGGCAGAACGCGCACGTGGATTTCTACCAAACGACATGACAAGCATGCCGATGCTGCTCTTTTTAGCACCCGCACATAGATTTGTGCCAAAACGCGTGTTAAGCATGCACATGCATCTTTTGGTAGACGCGGACGCAGTTTTCTGCAAAACCACACGATATGCATGCAAATGGTGCTTTTGGCAGAACCCGCACGTGGATTTCTACCAAACGACGTGAAGAGCATGCCGATGCTGCTCTTTTTAGCACCCGCACATAGATTTGTGTCAAAACGCGTTTTAAGCATGCACATGCATCTTTTGGTAGACGCGGACGCAGTTTTCTGCAAAACCACACGATATGCATGCAAATGGTGCTTTTGGCAGAACGCGCACGTGGATTTCTACCAAACGACGTGAAAAGCATGCCGATGCTGTTCTTTTTAGCACCCGCACATGGATTTGTGACAAAACGCGTGTTAAGCATGCACATGCATCTTTTGGTAGACGCGGACGCAGTTTTCTGCAAAACCACACGATATGCATGCAAATGGTGCTTTTGGCACAACGCGCACGTGGATTTCTAGCAAACGACGTGAAGAGCATGCCGATGCTGCTCTTTTTAGCACCCGCACATAGATTTGTGTCAAAACGCGTGTTAAGCATGCACATGCATCTTTTGGTAGACGCGGACGCAGTTTTCTGCAAAACCACGCGATATGCATGCAAATGGTGCTTTTGGCAGAACGCGCACGTGGATTTCTACCAAACGACATTAAAAGCATGCCGATGCTGCTCTTTTTAGCACCCGCACATGGATTTGTGCCAAAACGCGTTTTAAGCATGCACATGCATCTTTTGGTAGACGCGGACGCAGTTTTCTGCAAAACCACACGATATGCATGCAAATGGTGCTTTTGGCAGAACGCGCACGTTGATTTCTACCAAACGACGTGAAAACATGCCGATGCTGTTCTTTTTAGCATCCGCACATGGATTTGTGACAAAACGCGTTTTAAGCATGCACATGCATCTTTTGGTAGACGCGGACGCAGTTTTCTGCAAAACCACACGATATGCATGCAAATGGTGCTTTTGGCAGAACGCGCACGTGCATTTCTACCAAACGACGTGAAAAGCATGCCGATGCTGTTCTTTTTAGCACCCGCACATGGATTTGTGACAAAACGCGTGTTAAGCATGCACATGCATCTTTTGGTAGACGCGGACGCAGTTTTCTGCAAAACCACACGATATGCATGCAAATGGTGCTTTTGGCACAACGCGCACGTGGATTTCTAGCAAACGACGTGAAGAGCATGCCGATGCTGCTCTTTTTAGCACCCGCACATAGATTTGTGTCAAAACGCGTGTTAAGCATGCACATGCATCTTTTGGTAGACGCGGACGCAGTTTTCTGCAAAACCACGCGATATGCATGCAAATGGTGCTTTTGGCAGAACGCGCACGTGGATTTCTACCAAACGACATTAAAAGCATGCCGATGCTGCTCTTTTTAGCACCCGCACATGGATTTGTGCCAAAACGCGTTTTAAGCATGCACATGCATCTTTTGGTAGACGCGGACGCAGTTTTCTGCAAAACCACACGATATGCATGCAAATGGTGCTTTTGGCAGAACGCGCACGTGGATTTCTACCAAACGACGTGAAAACATGCCGATGCTGTTCTTTTTAGCATCCGCACATGGATTTGTGACAAAACGCGTTTTAAGCATGCACATGCATCTTTTGGTAGACGCGGACGCAGTTTTCTGCAAAACCACACGATATGCATGCAAATGGTGCTTTTGGCAGAACGCGCACGTGCATTTCTACCAAACGACGTGAAAAGCATGCCGATGCTGCTCTTTTTGGCACCCGCACATGGATTTGGGCCAAAACGCGTTTTAAGCATGCACATGCAAGATTTGATAGACGCGGACGCAGTTTTCTGCAAAACCACACGATATGCATGCAAATGGTGCTTTTGGCAGAACGCGCACGTGGATTTCTACCAAACGACGTGAAAAGCATGCCGATGCTGCTCTTTTTAGCACCCGCACATGGATTTGTGCCAAAACGCGTGTTAAGCATGCACATGCATCTTTTGGTAGACGCGGACGCAGTTTTCTGCAAAACCACACGATATGCATGCAAATGGTGCTTTTGGCAGAACGCGCACGTGCATTTCTACCAAACGACGTGAAAAGCATGCCGATGCTGCTCTTTTTAGCACCCGCACATGGATTTGTGCCAAAACGCGTTTTAAGCATGCACATGCAAGATTTGATAGACGCGGACGCAGTTTTCTGCAAAACCACACGATATGCATGCAAATGGTGCTTTTGGCAGAACGCGCACGTGGATTTCTACCAAACGACGTGAAAAGCATGCCGATGCTGCTCTTTTTAGCACCCGCACATGGATTTGTGCCAAAACGCGTTTTAAGCATGCACATGCATCTTTTGGTAGACGCGGACGCAGTTTTCTGCAAAACCACACGATATGCATGCAAATGGTGCTTTTGGCTGAACGCGCACGTGGATTTCTACCAAACGACGTGAAAAGCATGCCGATGCTGCTCTTTTTAGCACCCGCACATGGATTTGTGCCAAAACGCGTTTTAAGCATGCACATGCATCTTTTGGTAGACGCGGACGCAGTTTTCTGCAAAACCACACGATATGCATGCAAATCGTGCTTTTGGCAGAACGCGCACGTGGATTTCTAAGAAACGACGTGAAAAGCATGCCGATGCTGCTCTTTTTAGCACCCGCACATGGATTTGTGCCAAAACGCGTTTTAAGCATGCACATGCATCTTTTGGTAGACGCGGACGCAGTTTTCTGCAAAACCACACGATATGCATGCAAATGGTGCTTTTGGCAGAACGCGCACGTTGATTTCTACCAAACGACGTGAAAAGCATGCCGATGCTGCTCTTTTTAGCACCCGCACATAGATTTGTGCGAAAACGCGTGTTAAGCATGCACATGCATCTTTTGGTAGACGCGGACGCAGTTTTCTGCAAAACCACTCGATATGCATGCAAATGGTGCTTTTGGCGGAACGCGCACGTGGATTTCTACCAAACGACGTGAAGAGCATGCCGATGCTGCTCTTTTTAGCACCCGCACATAGATTTGTGTCAAAACGCGTGTTAAGCATGCACATGCATCTTTTGGTAGACGCGGACGCAGTTTTCTGCAAAACCAAACGATATGCATGCAAATGGTGCTTTTGGCTGAACGCGCACGTGGATTTCTACCAAACGACGTGAAAAGCATGCCGATGCTGCTCTTTTTAGCACCCGCACATGGATTTGTGCCAAAACGCGTTTTAAGCATGCACATGCATCTTTTGGTAGACGCGGACGGAGTTTTCTGCAAAACCCCACGATATGCATGCAAGTGGTGCTTTTGGCAGAACGCGCACGTGTATTTCTACCAAACGACATGAAAAGCATGCCGATGCTGCTCTTTTTAGCACCCGCACATAGATTTGTGACAAAACGCGTTATAAGCATGCACATGCATCTTTTGGTAGACGCGGACGCAGTTTTCTGCAAAACCACACGATATGCATGCAAATGGTGCTTTTGGCAGAATGCGCACGTGGATTTCTACCAAACGACGTGAAAAGCATGCCGATGCTGTTCTTTTTAGCATCCGCACATGGATTTGTGACAAAACGCGTTTTAAGCATGCACATGCATCTTTTGGTAGACGCGGACGCAGTTTTCTGCAAAACCACACGATATGCATGCAAATGGTGCTTTTGGCAGAACGCGCACGTGCATTTCTACCAAACGACGTGAAAAGCATGCCGATGCTGCTCTTTTTGGCACCCGCACATGGATTTGGGCCAAAACGCGTTTTAAGCATGCACATGCAAGATTTGATAGACGCGGACGCAGTTTTCTGCAAAACCACACGATATGCATGCAAATGGTGCTTTTGGCAGAACGCGCACGTGGATTTCTACCAAACGACGTGAAAAGCATGCCGATGCTGCTCTTTTTAGCACCCGCACATGGATTTTTGCCAAAACGCGTTTTAAGCATGCACATGCATCTTTTGGTAGACGCGGACGCAGTTTTCTGCAAAACCACACGATATGCACGCAAATGGTGCTTTTGGCAGAACGCGCACGTGGATTTCTACCAAACGACGTGAAAAGCATGCCGATGCTGCTCTTTTTAGCACCCGCACATGGATTTGTGCCAAAACGCGTTTTAAGCATGCACATGCATCTTTTGGTAGACGCGGACGGAGTTTTCTGCAAAACCCCACGATATGCATGCAAGTGGTGCTTTTGGCAGAACGCGCACGTGTATTTCTACCAAACGACATGAAAAGCATGCCGATGCTGCTCTTTTTAGCACCCGCACATAGATTTGTGACAAAACGCGTTATAAGCATGCACATGCATCTTTTGGTAGACGCGGACGCAGTTTTCTGCAAAACCACACGATATGCATGCAAATGGTGCTTTTGGCAGAACGCGCACGTGGATTTCTACCAAACGACGTGAAAAGCATGCCGATGCTGTTCTTTTTAGCATCCGCACATGGATTTGTGACAAAACGCGTTTTAAGCATGCACATGCATCTTTTGGTAGACGCGGACGCAGTTTTCTGCAAAACCACACGATATGCATGCAAATGGTGCTTTTGGCAGAACGCGCACGTGCATTTCTACCAAACGACGTGAAAAGCATGCCGATGCTGCTCTTTTTGGCACCCGCACATGGATTTGGGCCAAAACGCGTTTTAAGCATGCACATGCAAGATTTGATAGACGCGGACGCAGTTTTCTGCAAAACCACACGATATGCATGCAAATGGTGCTTTTGGCAGAACGCGCACGTGGATTTCTACCAAACGACGTGAAAAGCATGCCGATGCTGCTCTTTTTAGCACCCGCACATGGATTTTTGCCAAAACGCGTTTTAAGCATGCACATGCATCTTTTGGTAGACGCGGACGCAGTTTTCTGCAAAACCACACGATATGCACGCAAATGGTGCTTTTGGCAGAACGCGCACGTGGATTTCTACCAAACGACGTGAAAAGCATGCCGATGCTGCTCTTTTTAGCACCCGCACATGGATTTGTGCCAAAACGCGCGTTAAGCATGCACATGCATCTTTTGGTAGACGCGGACGCAGTTTTCTGCAAAACCACACGATATGCATGCAAATGGTGCTTTTGGCAGAACGCGCACGTGCATTTCTACCAAACGACGTGAAAAGCATGCCGATGCTGCTCTTTTTAGCACCCGCACATGGATTTGTGCCAAAACGCGTTTTAAGCATGCACATGCAAGATTTGATAGACGCGGACGCAGTTTTCTGCAAAACCACACGATATGCATGCAAATGGTGCTTTTGGCAGAACGCGCACGTGGATTTCTACCAAACGACGTGAAAAGCATGCCGATGCTGCTCTTTTTAGCACCCGCACATGGATTTGTGCCAAAACGCGTTTTAAGCATGCACATGCATCTTTTGGTAGACGCGGACGCAGTTTTCTGCAAAACCACACGATATGCATGCAAATGGTGCTTTTGGCTGAACGCGCACGTGGATTTCTACCAAACGACGTGAAAAGCATGCCGATGCTGCTCTTTTTAGCACCCGCACATGGATTTGTGCCAAAACGCGTTTTAAGCATGCACATGCATCTTTTGGTAGACGCGGACGCAGTTTTCTGCAAAACCACACGATATGCATGCAAATCGTGCTTTTGGCAGAACGCGCACGTGGATTTCTAAGAAACGACGTGAAAAGCATGCCGATGCTGCTCTTTTTAGCACCCGCACATGGATTTGTGCCAAAACGCGTTTTAAGCATGCACATGCATCTTTTGGTAGACGCGGACGCAGTTTTCTGCAAAACCACACGATATGCATGCAAATGGTGCTTTTGGCAGAACGCGCACGTTGATTTCTACCAAACGACGTGAAAAGCATGCCGATGCTGCTCTTTTTAGCACCCGCACATAGATTTGTGCGAAAACGCGTTTTAAGCATGCACATGCATCTTTTGGTAGACGCGGACGCAGTTTTCTGCAAAACCACACGATATGCATGCAAATGGTGCTTTTGGCAGAACGCGCACGTGGATTTCTACCAAACGACGTGAAAAGCATGCCGATGCTGCTCTTTTTAGCACCCGCACATGGATTTGCGCCAAAACGCGTGTTAAGCATGCACATGCATCTTTTGGTAGACGCGGACGCAGTTTTCTGCAAAACCACACGATATGCATGCAAATGGTGCTTTTGGCGGAACGCGCACGTGGATTTCTACCAAACGACGTGAAGAGCATGCCGATGCTGCTCTTTTTAGCACCCGCACATAGATTTGTGTCAAAACGCGTGTTAAGCATGCACATGCATCTTTTGGTAGACGCGGACGCAGTTTTCTGCAAAACCACACGATATGCATGCAAATGGTGCTTTTGGCAGAACGCGCACGTGCATTTCTACCAAACGACGTGAAAAGCATGCCGATGCTGCTCTTTTTGGCACCCGCACATGGATTTGGGCCAAAACGCGTTTTAAGCATGCACATGCAAGATTTGATAGACGCGGACGCAGTTTTCTGCAAAACCACACGATATGCATGCAAATGGTGCTTTTGGCAGAACGCGCACGTGGATTTCTACCAAACGACGTGAAAAGCATGCCGATGCTGCTCTTTTTAGCACACGCACATGGATTTTTGCCAAAACGCGTTTTAAGCATGCACATGCATCTTTTGGTAGACGCGGACGCAGTTTTCTGCAAAACCACACGATATGCACGCAAATGGTGCTTTTGGCAGAACGCGCACGTGGATTTCTACCAAACGACGTGAAAAGCATGCCGATGCTGCTCTTTTTAGCACCCGCACATGGATTTGTGCCAAAACGCGCGTTAAGCATGCACATGCATCTTTTGGTAGACGCGGACGCAGTTTTCTGCAAAACCACACGATATGCATGCAAATGGTGCTTTTGGCAGAACGCGCACGTGCATTTCTACCAAACGACGTGAAAAGCATGCCGATGCTGCTCTTTTTAGCACCCGCACATGGATTTTTGCCAAAACGCGTTTTAAGCATGCACATGCAAGATTTGATAGACGCGGACGCAGTTTTCTGCAAAACCACACGATATGCATGCAAATGGTGCTTTTGGCAGAACGCGCACGTGGATTTCTACCAAACGACGTGAAAAGCATGCCGATGCTGCTCTTTTTAGCACCCGCACATGGATTTGTGCCAAAACGCGTTTTAAGCATGCACATGCATCTTTTGGTAGACGCGGACGCAGTTTTCTGCAAAACCACACGATATGCATGCAAATGGTGCTTTTGGCAGAACGCGCACGTGCATTTCTACCAAACGACGTGAAAAGCATGCCGATGCTGCTCTTTTTAGCACCCGCACATGGATTTGTGCCAAAACGCGTTTTAAGCATGCACATGCATCTTTTGGTAGACGCGGACGCAGTTTTCTGCAAAACCACACGATATGCATGCAAATCGTGCTTTTGGCAGAACGCGCACGTGGATTTCTAAGAAACGACGTGAAAAGCATGCCGATGCTGCTCTTTTTAGCACCCGCACATGGATTTGTGCCAAAACGCGTTTTCAGCATGCACATGCATCTTTTGGTAGACGCGGACGCAGTTTTCTGCAAAACCACACGATATGCATGCAAATGGTGCTTTTGGCAGAACGCGCACGTTGATTTCTACCAAACGACGTGAAAAGCATGCCGATGCTGCTCTTTTTAGCACCCGCACATAGATTTGTGCGAAAACGCGTTTTAAGCATGCACATGCATCTTTTGGTAGACGCGGACGCAGTTTTCTGCAAAACCACACGATATGCATGTAAATGGTGCTTTTGGCAGAACGCGCACGTGGATTTCTACCAAACGACGTGAAAAGCATGCCGATGCTGCTCTTTTTAGCACCCGCACATGGATTTGCGCCAAAACGCGTGTTAAGCATGCACATGCATCTTTTGGTAGACGCGGACGCAGTTTTCTGCAAAACCACACGATATGCATGCAAATGGTGCTTTTGGCGGAACGCGCACGTGGATTTCTACCAAACGACGTGAAGAGCATGCCGATGCTGCTCTTTTTAGCACCCGCACATAGATTTGTGTCAAAACGCGTGTTAAGCATGCACATGCATCTTTTGGTAGACGCGGACGCAGTTTTCTGCAAAACCAAACGATATGCATGCAAATGGTGCTTTTGGCTGAACGCGCACGTGGATTTCTACCAAACGACGTGAAAAGCATGCCGATGCTGCTCTTTTTAGCACCCGCACATGGATTTGTGCCAAAACGCGTTTTAAGCATGCACATGCATCTTTTGGTAGACGCGGACGGAGTTTTCTGCAAAACCCCACGATATGCATGCAAGTGGTGCTTTTGGCAGAACGCGCACGTGTATTTCTACCAAACGACATGAAAAGCATGCCGATGCTGCTCTTTTTAGCACCCGCACATAGATTTGTGACAAAACGCGTTTTAAGCATGCACATGCATCTTTTGGTAGACGCGGACGCAGTTTTCTGCAAAACCACACGATATGCATGCAAATGGTGCTTTTGGCAGAACGCGCACGTGGATTTCTACCAAACGACGTGAAAAGCATGCCGATGCTGCTCTTTTTAGCACCCGCAGATGGATTTGTGCCAAAACGCGTTTTAAGCATGCACATGCATCTTTTGGTAAACGCGGACGCAGTTTTCTGCAAAACCACATGATATGCATGCAAATGGTGCTTTTGGCAGAACGCGCACGTGGATTTCTACCAAACGACGTGAAAAGCATGCCGATGCTGCTCTTTTTAGCACCCGCACATGGATTTGTGCCAAAACGCGTTTTAAGCATGCACATGCATCTTTTGGTAGACGCGGACGCAGTTTTCTGCAAAACCACACGATATGCATGCAAATGGTGCTTTTGGCAGAACGCGCACGTGGATTTCTACCAAACGACGTGAAAACCATGCCAATGCTGCTCTTTTTTGCACCCGCGCATGGATTTGTGCCAAAACGCGTTTTAAGCATGCACATGCATCTTTTGGTAGACGCGGACGCAGTTTTCTGCAAAACCACACGATATGCATGCAAATTGTACTTTTGGCAGAACGCGCACGTGGATTTCTACCAAACGACGTGAAAAGCATGCCGATGCTGCTCTTTTTAGCACCCGCACATGGATTTGTGCCAAAACGCGTTTTAAGCATGCACATGCATCTTTTGGTAGACGCGGACGCAGTTTTCTACAAAACCACACGATATGCATGCAAATGGTGCTTTTGGCAGAACGCGCGCGTGGATTTCTACCAAACGACGTGAAAAGCATGCCGATGCTGCTCTTTTTAGCACCCGCACATGGATTTGTGCCAAAACGCGTTTTAAGCATGCACATGCATCTTTTGGTAGACGCGGACGCAGTTTTCTGCAAAACCACACGATATGCATGCAAATGGTGCTTTTGGCAGAACGCGCACGTGGATTTCTACCAAACGACGTGAAAAGCATGCCGATGCTGCTCTTTTTAGCACCCGCACATGGATTTGTGCCAAAACGCGTGTTAAGCATGCACACGCATCTTTTGGTAGACGCGGACGCAGTTTTCTGCAAAACCACCCGATATGCATTCAAATGGTGCTTTTGGTAGAACGCGCACATGGATTTCTACCAGACGTGAAGAGCATGCCGATGCTGCTCTTTTTAGCACCCGCACATAGATTTGTGCCAAAACGCGTGTTAAGCATGCACATGCATCTTTTGGTAGACGCGGACGCAGTTTTCTGCAAAACCACACGATATGCATGCAAATGGTGCTTTTGGCAGAACGCGCACGTGGATTTCTACCAAACGACGTGAAAAGCATGCCGATGCTGCTCTTTTTAGCACCCGCACATGGATTTGTGCCAAAACGCGTGTTAAGCATGCACATGCATCTTTTGGTAGACGCGGACGCAGTTTTCTGCAAAACCACACGATATGCATGCAAATCGTGCTTTTGGCAGAACGCGCGTGGATTTCTAAGAAACGACGTGAAAAGCATGCCGATGCTGCTCTTTTTAGCACCCGCACATGGATTTGTGCCAAAACGCGTTTTAAGCATGCACATGCATCTTTTGGTAGACGCGGACGCAGTTTTCTGCAAAACCACACGATATGCATGCAAATGGTGCTTTTGGCAGAACGCGCACGTTGATTTCTACCAAACGACGTGAAAAGCATGCCGATGCTGCTCTTTTTAGCACCCGCACATAGATTTGTGCGAAAACGCGTTTTAAGCATGCACATGCATCTTTTGGTAGACGCGGACGCAGTTTTCTGCAAAACCACACGATATGCATGTAAATGGTGCTTTTGGCAGAACGCGCACGTGGATTTCTACCAAACGACGTGAAAAGCATGCCGATGCTGCTCTTTTTAGCACCCGCACATGGATTTGCGCCAAAACGCGTGTTAAGCATGCACATGCATCTTTTGGTAGACGCGGACGCAGTTTTCTGCAAAACCACACGATATGCATGCAAATGGTGCTTTTGGCGGAACGCGCACGTGGATTTCTACCAAACGACGTGAAGAGCATGCCGATGCTGCTCTTTTTAGCACCCGCACATAGATTTGTGTCAAAACGCGTGTTAAGCATGCACATGCATCTTTTGGTAGACGCGGACGCAGTTTTCTGCAAAACCAAACGATATGCATGCAAATGGTGCTTTTGGCTGAACGCGCACGTGGATTTCTACCAAACGACGTGAAAAGCATGCCGATGCTGCTCTTTTTAGCACCCGCACATGGATTTGTGCCAAAACGCGTTTTAAGCATGCACATGCATCTTTTGGTAGACGCGGACGGAGTTTTCTGCAAAACCCCACGATATGCATGCAAGTGGTGCTTTTGGCAGAACGCGCACGTGTATTTCTACCAAACGACATGAAAAGCATGCCGATGCTGCTCTTTTTAGCACCCGCACATAGATTTGTGACAAAACGCGTTTTAAGCATGCACATGCATCTTTTGGTAGACGCGGACGCAGTTTTCTGCAAAACCACACGATATGCATGCAAATGGTGCTTTTGGCAGAACGCGCACGTGGATTTCTACCAAACGACGTGAAAAGCATGCCGATGCTGCTCTTTTTAGCACCCGCACATGGATTTGTGCCAAAACGCGTTTTAAGCATGCACATGCATCTTTTGGTAGACGCGGACGCAGTTTTCTGCAAAACCACACGATATGCATGCAAATGGTGCTTTTGGCAGAACGCGCACGTGGATTTCTACCAAACGACGTGAAAAGCATGCCGATGCTGCTCTTTTTAGCACCCGCACATGGATTTGTGCCAAAACGCGTGTTAAGCATGCACATGCATCTTTTGGTAGACGCGGACGCAGTTTTCTGCAAAACCACCCGATATGCATGCAAATGGTGCTTTTGGTAGAACGCGCACATGGATTTCTACCAGACGTGAAGAGCATGCCGATGCTGCTCTTTTTAGCACCCGCACATAGATTTGTGCCAAAACGCGTGTTAAGCATGCACATGCATCTTTTGGTAGACGCGGACGCAGTTTTCTGCAAAACCACACGATATGCATGCAAATGGTGCTTTTGGCAGAACGCGCACGTGGATTTCTACCAAACGACGTGAAAAGCATGCCGATGCTGCTCTTTTTAGCACCCGCACATGGATTTGTGCCAAAACGCGTTTTAAGCATGCACATGCATCTTTTGGTAGACGCGGACGCAGTTTTCTGCAAAACCACACGATATGCATGCAAATCGTGCTTTTGGCAGAACGCGCACGTGGATTTGTAAGAAACGACGTGAAAAGCATGCCGATGCTGCTCTTTTTAGCACCCGCACATGGATTTGTGCCAAAACGCGTTTTAAGCATGCACATGCATCTTTTGGTAGACGCGGACGCAGTTTTCTGCAAAACCACACGATATGCATGCAAATGGTGCTTTTGGCAGAACGCGCACGTTGATTTCTACCAAACGACGTGAAAAGCATGCCGATGCTGCTCTTTTTAGCACCCGCACATAGATTTGTGCGAAAACGCGTTTTAAGCATGCACATGCATCTTTTGGTAGACGCGGACGCAGTTTTCTGCAAAACCACACGATATGCATGTAAATGGTGCTTTTGGCAGAACGCGCACGTGGATTTCTACCAAACGACGTGAAAAGCATGCCGATGCTGCTCTTTTTAGCACCCGCACATGGATTTGCGCCAAAACGCGTGTTAAGCATGCACATGCATCTTTTGGTAGACGCGGACGCAGTTTTCTGCAAAACCACACGATATGCATGCAAATGGTGCTTTTGGCGGAACGCGCACGTGGATTTCTACCAAACGACGTGAAGAGCATGCCGATGCTGCTCTTTTTAGCACCCGCACATAGATTTGTGTCAAAACGCGTGTTAAGCATGCACATGCATCTTTTGGTAGACGCGGACGCAGTTTTCTGCAAAACCAAACGATATGCATGCAAATGGTGCTTTTGGCTGAACGCGCACGTGGATTTCTACCAAACGACGTGAAAAGCATGCCGATGCTGCTCTTTTTAGCACCCGCACATGGATTTGTGCCAAAACGCGTTTTAAGCATGCACATGCATCTTTTGGTAGACGCGGACGGAGTTTTCTGCAAAACCCCACGATATGCATGCAAGTGGTGCTTTTGGCAGAACGCGCACGTGTATTTCTACCAAACGACATGAAAAGCATGCCGATGCTGCTCTTTTTAGCACCCGCACATAGATTTGTGACAAAACGCGTTTTAAGCATGCGCATGCATCTTTTGGTAGACGCGGACGCAGTTTTCTGCAAAACCACACGATATGCATGCAAATGGTGCTTTTGGCAGAACGCGCACGTGGATTTCTACCAAACGACGTGAAAAGCATGCCGATGCTGCTCTTTTTAGCACCCGCACATGGATTTGTGCCAAAACGCGTTTTAAGCATGCACATGCATCTTTTGGTAAACGCGGACGCAGTTTTCTGCAAAACCACATGATATGCATGCAAATGGTGCTTTTGGCAGAACGCGCACGTGGATTTCTACCAAACGACGTGAAAAACATGCCGATGCTGCTCTTTTTAGCACCCGCTCATGGATTTGTGCCAAAACGCGTTTTAAGCATGCACATGCATCTTTTGGTAGACGCGGACGCAGTTTTCTGCAAAACCACACGATATGCATGCAAATGGTGCTTTTGGCAGAACGCGCACGTGGATTTCTACCAAACGACGTGAAAACCATGCCGATGCTGCTCTTTTTAGCACCCGCGCATGGATTTGTGCCAAAACGCGTTTTAAGCATGCACATGCATCTTTTGGTAGACGCGGACGCAGTTTTCTGCAAAACCACACGATATGCATGCAAATTCTACTTTTGGCAGAACGCGCACGTGGATTTCTACCAAACGACGTGAAAAGCATGCCGATGCTGCTCTTTTTAGCACCCGCACATGGATTTGTGCCAAAACGCGTTTTAAGCATGCACATGCATCTTTTGGTAGACGCGGACGCAGTTTTCTACAAAACCACACGATATGCATGCAAATGGTGCTTTTGGCAGAACGCGCACGTGGATTTCTACCAAACGACGTGAAAAGCATGCCGATGCTGCACTTTTTAGCACCCGCACATGGATTTGTGCCAAAACGCGTTTTAAGCATGCACATGCATCTTTTGGTAGACGCGGACGCAGTTTTCTGCAAAACCACACGATATGCATGCAAATGGTGCTTTTGGCAGAACGCGCACGTGGATTTCTACCAAACGACGTGAAAAGCATGCCGATGCTGCTCTTTTTAGCACCCGCACATGGATTTGTGCCAAAACGCGTGTTAAGCATGCACATGCATCTTTTGGTAGACGCGGACGCAGTTTTCTGCAAAACCACCCGATATGCATGCAAATGGTGCTTTTGGTAGAACGCGCACATGGATTTCTACCAGACGTGAAGAGCATGCCGATGCTGCTCTTTTTAGCACCCGCACATAGATTTGTGCCAAAACGCGTGTTAAGCATGCACATGCATCTTTTGGTAGACGCGGACGCAGTTTTCTGCAAAACCACATGATATGCATGCAAATGGTGCTTTTGGCAGAACGCGCACGTGGATTTCTACCAAACGACGTGAAAAGCATGCCGATGCTGCTCTTTTTAGCACCCGCACATGGATTTGTGCCAAAACGCGTGTTAAGCATGCACATGCATCTTTTGGTAGACGCGGACGCAGTTTTCTGCAAAACCACACGAAATGCATGCAAATGGTGCTTTTGGCAGAACGCGCACGTGGATTTCTACCAAACGACGTGAAAAGCATGCCGATGCTGCTCTTTTTAGCACCCGCACATGGATTTGTGCCAAAACGCGTTTTAAGCATGCACATGCATCTTTTGGTAGACGCGGACGCAGTTTTCTGCAAAACCACACGATATGCATGCAAATGGTGTTTTTGGCAGAACGCGCGCGTGGATTTCTACCAAACGACGTGAAAAGCATGCCGATGCTGCTCTTTTTAGCACCCGCACATGGATTTGTGCCAAAACCCGTGTTGAGCATGCACATGCATCTTTTGGTAGACGCGGACGCAGTTTTCTGCAAAACCACACGATATGCATGCAAATGGTGCTTTTGGCAGAACGCGCACGTGGATTTCTACCAAACGACGTGAAAAGCATGCCGATGCTGCTCTTTTTAGCACCCGCACATGAATTTGTGCCAAAACGCGTTTTAAGCATGCACATGCATCTTTTGGTAGACGCGGACGCAGTTTTCTGCAAAACCCCACGATATGCATGCAAATGGAGCTCTTGGCAGAACGCGCGCGTGGAGTTCTACCAAACGTCGTGAAAAGCATGCCGATGCTGCTCTTTTTAGCACCCGCACATGGATTTGTGCCAAAACGCGTTTTAAGCATGCACATGCATCTTTTGGTAGACGCGGACGCAGTTTTCTGCAAAACCACACGATATGCATGCAAATGCTGCTTTTGGCAGAACGCGCACGTGGATTTCTACCAAACGACGTGAAAAGCATGCCGATGCTGTTCTTTTTAGCACCCGCGCATGGATTTGTGCCAAAACGCGTGTTAAGCATGCACATGCATCTTTTGGTAGACGCGGACGCAGTTTTCTGCAAAACCACCCGATATGCATGCAAATGGTGCTTTTGGTAGAACGCGCACATGGATTTCTACCAGACGTGAAGAGCATGCCGATGCTGCTCTTTTTAGCACCCGCACATAGATTTGTGCCAAAACGCGTGTTAAGCATGCACATGCATCTTTTGGTAGACGCGGACGCAGTTTTCTGCAAAACCACACGATATGCATGCAAATGGTGCTTTTGGCAGAACGCGCACGTGGATTTCTACCAAACGACGTGAAAAGCATGCGGATGCTGTTCTTTTTAGCACGCGCACATGGATTTGTGCCAAAACGCGTTTTAAGCATGCACATGCATCTTTTGGTAGACGCGGACGCAGTTTTCTGCAAAACCACACGATATGCATGTAAATGGTGCTTTTGGCAGAACGCGCACGTGGATTTCTACCAAACGACGTGAAAAGCATGCCGATGCTGCTCTTTTTAGCACCCGCACATGGATTTGTGCCAAAACGCGTGTTAAGCATGCACATGCATCTTTTGGTAGACGTGGACGCAGTTTTCTGCAAAACCACACGATATGCATGCAAATGGTGCTTTTGGCAGAACGCGCACGTGGAGTTCTACCAAACGACGTGAAGAGCATGCCGATGCTGCTCTTTTTAGCACCCGCACATAGATTTGTGCCAAAACGCGTGTTAAGCATGCACATGCATCTTTTGGTAGACGCGGACGCAGTTTTCTGCAAAACCACACGAAATGCATGAAAATGGTGCTTTTGGCAGAACGCGCACGTGAATTTCTACCAAACGACGTGAAAAGCATGCCGATGCTGCTCTTTTTAGCACCCGCACATAGATTTGTGCCAAAACGCGTTTTAAGCATGCACATGCATCTTTTGGTAGACGCGGACGCAGTTTTCTGCAAAACCACACGATATGCATGTAAATGGTGCTTTTGGCAGAACGCGCACGTGGATTTCTACCAAACGACGTGAAAAGCATGCCGATGCTGCTCTTTTTAGCACCCGCACATGGATTTGTGCCAAAACGCGTTTTAAGCATGCACATGCATCTTTTGGTAGACGCGGACGCAGTTTTCTGCAAAACCACACGATATGCATGCAAATGGTGTTTTTGGCAGAACGTGCGCGTGGATTTCTACCAAACGACGTGAAAAGCATGCCGATGCTGCTCTTTTTAGCACCCGCACATGGATTTGTGCCAAAACGCGTGTTAAGCATGCACATGCATCTTTTGGTAGACGCGGACGCAGTTTTCTGCAAAACCACACGATATGCATGCAAATGGTGCTTTTGGCAGAACGCGCACGTGTATTTCTACCAAACGACGTGAAAAGCATGCTGATGCTGCTCTTTTTAGCACCCGCACATGGATTTGTGCCAAAACGCGTTTTAAGCATGCACATGCATCTTTAGGTAGACGCGGACGCAGTTTTCCACAAAACCACACGATATGCATGCAAATGGTGCTTTTGGCAGAACGCGCACGTGGATTTCTACCAAACGACGTGAAAAGCATGCCGATGCTGCTCTTTTGAGCACCCGCACATGGATTTGTGCCAAAACGCGTTTTAAGCATGCACATGCATCTTTTGGTAGACGCGGACGCAGTTTTCTACAAGACCACACGATATGCATGCAAATGGTGCTTTTGGCAGAACGCGCACGTGGATTTTTACCAAACGACGTGAAAAGCATGCCGATGCTGCTATTTTTAGCACCCGCACATGGATTTGTGCCAAAACGCGTTTTAAGCATGCACATGCATCTTTTGGTAGACGCGGACGCAGTTTTCTGCAAAACCACACGATATGCATGCAAATGGTGCTTTTGGCAGAACGCGCACGTGGATTTCTACCAAACGACGTGAAAAGCATGCCGATGCTGTTCTTTTTAGCACCCGCGCATGGATTTGTGCCAAAACGCGTGTTAAGCATGCACATGCATCTTTTGGTAGACGCGGACGCAGTTTTCTGCAAAACCACCCGATATGCATGCAAATGGTGCTTTTGGTAGAAAGCGCACATGGATTTCTACCAGACGTGAAGAGCATGCCGATCCTGCTCTTTTTAGCACCCGCACATAGATTTGTGCCAAAACGCGTGTTAAGCATGCACATGCATCTTTTGGTAGACGCGGACGCAGTTTTCTGCAAAACCACACGATATGCATGCAAATGGTGCTTCTGCCAGAACGCGCACGTGGATTTCTACCAAACGACGTGAAAAGCATGCCGATGCTGCTCTTTTTAGCACCCGCACATGGATTTGTGCCAAAACGCGTTTTAAGCATCCACATGCATCTTTTGGTAGACGCGGACGCAGTTTTCTGCAAAACCACACGATATGCATGCAAATGGTGCTTTTGACAGAACGCGCACGTGGATTTCTACCAAACGAAGTGAAAAGCATGCCGATGCTGCTCTTTTTAGCACCCGCACATGGATTTGTGCCAAAACGCGTTTTAAGCATGCACATGTATCTTTTGGTAGACGCGGACGCAGTTTTCTGCAAAACCACACGATATGCATGCAAATGGTGCTTTTGGCAGAACGCGCACGTGGATTTCTACCAAACGACGTGAAAAGCATGCCGATGCTGCTCTTTTTAGCACCCGCACATGGATTTGTGCCAAAACGCGTTT
Organism: Dermacentor variabilis; assembly: GCF_050947875.1. NCBI lineage: Eukaryota > Metazoa > Arthropoda > Arachnida > Ixodida > Ixodidae > Dermacentor > Dermacentor variabilis. Next base: position 34,171 of record NW_027460543.1, on the reverse strand, counting down.
TAAGCATGCACGTGCATCTTTTGGTAGACGCGGACGCAGTTTTCTGCAAAACCACGCGATATGCATGCAAATGGTGCTTTTGGTAGAACGCGCACATGGATTTCTACCAAACGACGTGAAAAGCATGCCGATGCTGCTCTTTTTAGCACCCGCACATGGATTTGTGCCAAAACGCGTTTTAAGCATGCACATGCATCTTTTGGTAGACGCGGACGCAGTTTTCTGCAAAACGACACGATATGCATGCAATTGGGGCTTTTGGCAGAACGCGCACGTGGATTTCCACCAAACGACGTGAAAAGCATGCCGATGCTGCTCTTTTTAGCACCCGCACATGGATTTGTGCCAAAACGCGTTTTAAGCGTACACATGCATCTTTTGGTAGACGCGGACGCAGTTTTCTGCAAAACCACACGATATGCATGGGAATGGTTCTTTTGGCAGAACGCGCACGTGGATTTCTACCAAACGACGTGAAAAGCATGCCGATGCTGCTCTTTTTAGCACCCGCACATGGATTTGTGCCAAAACGCGTTTTAGGCATGCACATGCATCTTTTGGTAGACGCGGACGCAGTTTTCTGCAAAACCACACGATATGCATGCAAATGGTGCTTTTGGCAGAACGCGCACGTGGATTTCTACCAAACGACGTGAAAAGCATGCCGATGCTGCTCTTTTTAGCACCCGCACATGGATTTGTGCCAAAACGCGTTTTAAGCATGCACATGCACCTTTTGGTAGCCGCGGACGCAGTTTTCTACAAAACCACACGATATGCATGCAAATGGTGCTTTTGGCAGAACGCGCACGTGGATTTCTACCAAACGACGTGAAAAGCATGCCGATGCTGCTCTTTTTAGCACCCGCACATGGATTTGTGCCAAAACGCGTGTTAAGCATGCACATGCATCTTTTGGTAGACGTGGACGCAGTTTTCTGCAAAACCACACGATATGCATGCAAATGGTGCTTTTGGCAGAACGCGCACGTGGAGTTCTACCAAACGACGTGAAGAGCATGCCGATGCTGCTCTTTTTAGCACCCGCACATAGATTTGTGCCAAAACGCGTGTTAAGCATGCACATGCATCTTTTGGTAGACGCGGACGCAGTTTTCTGCAAAACCACACGAAATGCATGAAAATGGTGCTTTTGGCAGAACGCGCACGTGAATTTCTACCAAACGACGTGAAAAGCATGCCGATGCTGCTCTTTTTAGCACCCGCACATAGATTTGTGCCAAAACGCGTTTTAAGCATGCACATGCATCTTTTGGTAGACGCGGACGCAGTTTTCTGCAAAACCACACGATATGCATGTAAATGGTGCTTTTGGCAGAACGCGCACGTGGATTTCTACCAAACGACGTGAAAAGCATGCCGATGCTGCTCTTTTTAGCACCCGCACATGGATTTGTGCCAAAACGCGTTTTAAGCATGCACATGCATCTTTTGGTAGACGCGGACGCAGTTTTCTGCAAAACCACACGATATGCATGCAAATGGTGTTTCTGGCAGAACGTGCGCGTGGATTTCTACCAAACGACGTGAAAAGCATGCCGATGCTGCTCTTTTTAGCACCCGCACATGGATTTGTGCCAAAACGCGTGTTAAGCATGCACATGCATCTTTTGGTAGACGCGGACGCAGTTTTCTGCAAAACCACACGATATGCATGCAAATGGTGCTTTTGGCAGAACGCGCACGTGTATTTCTACCAAACGACGTGAAAAGCATGCCGATGCTGCTCTTTTTAGCACCCGCACATGGATTTGTGCCAAAACGCGTTTTAAGCATGCACATGCATCTTTTGGTAGACGCGGACGCAGTTTTCCACAAAACCACACGATATGCATGCAAATGGTGCTTTTGGCAGAACGCGCACGTGGATTTCTACCAAACGACGTGAAAAGCATGCCGATGCTGCTCTTTTGAGCACCCGCACATGGATTTGTGCCAAAACGCGTTTTAAGCATGCACATGCATCTTTTGGTAGACGCGGACGCAGTTTTCTACAAGACCACACGATATGCATGCAAATGGTGCTTTTGGCAGAACGCGCACGTGGATTTTTACCAAACGACGTGAAAAGCATGCCGATGCTGCTATTTTTAGCACCCGCACAAGGATTTGTGCCAAAACGCGTTTTAAGCATGCACATGCATCTTTTGGTAGACGCGGACGCAGTTTTCTGCAAAACCACACGATATGCATGCAAATGGTGCTTTTGGCAGAACGCGCACGTGGATTTCTACCAAACGACGTGAAAAGCATGCCGATGCTGTTCTTTTTAGCACCCGCGCATGGATTTGTGCCAAAACGCGTGTTAGGCATGCACATGCATCTTTTGGTAGACGCGGACGCAGTTTTCTGCAAAACCACCCGATATGCATGCAAATGGTGCTTTTGGTAGAAAGCGCACATGGATTTCTACCAGACGTGAAGAGCATGCCGATCCTGCTCTTTTTAGCACCCGCACATAGATTTGTGCCAAAACGCGTGTTAAGCATGCACATGCATCTTTTGGTAGACGCGGACGCAGTTTTCTGCAAAACCACACGATATGCATGCAAATGGTGCTTCTGCCAGAACGCGCACGTGGATTTCTACCAAACGACGTGAAAAGCATGCCGATGCTGCTCTTTTTAGCACCCGCACATGGATTTGTGCCAAAACGCGTTTTAAGCATGCACATGCATCTTTTGGTAGACGCGGACGCAGTTTTCTGCAAAACCACACGATATGCATGCAAATGGTGCTTTTGGCAGAACGCGCACGTGGATTTCTACCAAACGACGTGAAAAGCATGCCGATGCTGTTCTTTTTAGCACCCGCGCATGGATTTGTGCCAAAACGCGTGTTAAGCATGCACATGCATCTTTTGGTAGACGCGGACGCAGTTTTCTGCAAAACCACCCGATATGCATGCAAATGGTGCTTTTGGTAGAAAGCGCACATGGATTTCTACCAGACGTGAAGAGCATGCCGATCCTGCTCTTTTTAGCACCCGCACATAGATTTGTGCCAAAACGCGTGTTAAGCATGCACATGCATCTTTTGGTAGACGCGGACGCAGTTTTCTGCAAAACCACACGATATGCATGCAAATGGTGCTTCTGCCAGAACGCGCACGTGGATTTCTACCAAACGACGTGAAAAGCATGCCGATGCTGCTCTTTTTAGCACCCGCACATGGATTTGTGCCAAAACGCGTTTTAAGCATGCACATGCATCTTTTGGTAGACGCGGACGCAGTTTTCTGCAAAACCACACGATATGCATGCAAATGGTGCTTTTGGCAGAACGCGCACGTGGATTTCTACCTAACGAAGTGAAAAGCATGCCGATGCTGCTCTTTTTAGCACCCGCACATGGATTTGTGCCAAAACGCGTTTTAAGCATGCACATGTATCTTTTGGTAGACGCGGACGCAGTTTTGTGCAAAACCACACGATATGCATGCAAATGGTGCTTTTGGCAGAACGCGCACGTGGATTTCTACCAAACGACGTGAAAAGCATGCCGATGCTGCTCTTTTTAGCACCCGCACATGGATTTGTGCCAAAACGCGTTTTAAGCATGCACGTGCATCTTTTGGTAGACGCGGACGCAGTTTTCTGCAAAACCACGCGATATGCATGCAAATGGTGCTTTTGGTAGAACGCGCACATGGATTTCTACCAAACGACGTGAAAAGCATGCCGATGCTGCTCTTTTTAGCACCCGCACATGGATTTGTGCCAAAACGCCTTTTAAGCATGCACATGCATCTTTTGGTAGACGCGGACGCAGTTTTCTGCAAAACGACACGATATGCATGCAATTGGGGCTTTTGGCAGAACGCGCACGTGGATTTCCACCAAACGACGTGAAAAGCATGCCGATGCTGCTCTTTTTAGCACCCGCACATGGATTTGTGCCAAAACGCGTTTTAAGCGTACACATGCATCTTTTGGTAGACGCGGACGCAGTTTTCTGCAAAACCACACGATATGCATGGGAATGGTTCTTTTGGCAGAACGCGCACGTGGATTTCTACCAAACGACGTGAAAAGCATGCCGATGCTGCTCTTTTTAGCACCCGCACATGGATTTGTGCCAAAACGCGTTTTAGGCATGCACATGCATCTTTTGGTAGACGCGGACGCAGTTTTCTGCAAAACCACACGATATGCATGCAAATGGTGCTTTTGGCAGAACGCGCACGTGGATTTCTACCAAACGACGTGAAAAGCATGCCGATGCTGCTCTTTTTAGCACCCGCACATGGATTTGTGCCAAAACGCGTTTTAAGCATGCACATGCATCTTTTGGTAGACGCGGACGCAGTTTTCTGCAAAACCACACGATATGCATGCAAATGGTGCTTTTGGCAGAACGCGCACGTGGATTTCTACCAAACGACGTGAAAAGCATGCCGATGCTGCTCTTTTTAGCACCCGCACATGGATTTGTGCGAAAACGCGTGTTAAGCATGCACATGCATCTTTTGGTAGACGCGGACGCAGTTTTCTGCAAAACCACACGATATGCATGCAAACGGTGCTTTTGGCAGAACGCGCACGTGGATTTCTACCAAACGACGTGAAAAGCATGCCGATGCTGCTCCTTTTAGCACCCGCACATAGATTTGTGCCAAAACGCGTGTTAAGCATGCACATGCATCTTTTGGTAGACGCGGACGCAGTTTTCTGCAAAACCACACGATATGCATGCAAATGGTGCTTTTGGCAGAACGCGCACGTGGATTTCTACCAAACGACGTGAAAAGCATGCCGATGCTGTTCTTTTTAGCACGCGCACATGGATTTGTGCCAAAACGCGTTTTAAGCATGCACATGCATCTTTTGGTAGACGCGGACGCAGTTTTCTGCAAAACCACACGATATGCATGTAAATGGTGCTTTTGGCAGAACGCGCACGTGGATTTCTACCAAACGACGTGAAAAGCATGCCGATGCTGCTCTTTTTAGCACCCGCACATGGATTTGTGCCAAAACGCGTGTTAAGCATGCACATGCATCTTTTGGTAGACGTGGACGCAGTTTTCTGCAAAACCACACGATATGCATGCAAATGGTGCTTTTGGCAGAACGCGCACGTGGAGTTCTACCAAACGACGTGAAGAGCATGCCGATGCTGCTCTTTTTAGCACCCGCACATAGATTTGTGCCAAAACGCGTGTTAAGCATGCACATGCATCTTTTGGTAGACGCGGACGCAGTTTTCTGCAAAACCACACGAAATGCATGAAAATGGTGCTTTTGGCAGAACGCGCACGTGAATTTCTACCAAACGACGTGAAAAGCATGCCGATGCTGCTCTTTTTAGCACCCGCACATAGATTTTTGCCAAAACGCGTTTTAAGCATGCACATGCATCTTTTGGTAGACGCGGACGCAGTTTTCTGCAAAACCACACGATATGCATGTAAATGGTGCTTTTGGCAGAACGCGCACGTGGATTTCTACCAAACGACGTGAAAAGCATGCCGATGCTGCTCTTTTTAGCACCCGCACATGGATTTGTGCCAAAACGCGTTTTAAGCATGCACATGCATCTTTTGGTAGACGCGGACGCAGTTTTCTGCAAAACCACACGATATGCATGCAAATGGTGTTTTTGGCAGAACGTGCGCGTGGATTTCTACCAAACGACGTGAAAAGCATGCCGATGCTGCTCTTTTTAGCACCCGCACATGGATTTGTGCCAAAACGCGTGTTAAGCATGCACATGCATCTTTTGGTAGACGCGGACGCAGTTTTCTGCAAAACCACACGATATGCATGCAAATGGTGCTTTTGGCAGAACGCGCACGTGTATTTCTACCAAACGACGTGAAAAGCATGCCGATGCTGCTCTTTTTAGCACCCGCACATGGATTTGTGCCAAAACGCGTTTTAAGCATGCACATGCATCTTTTGGTAGACGCGGACGCAGTTTTCCACAAAACCACACGATATGCATGCAAATGGTGCTTTTGGCAGAACGCGCACGTGGATTTCTACCAAACGACGTGAAAAGCATGCCGATGCTGCTCTTTTGAGCACCCGCACATGGATTTGTGCCAAAACGCGTTTTAAGCATGCACATGCATCTTTTGGTAGACGCGGACGCAGTTTTCTACAAGACCACACGATATGCATGCAAATGGTGCTTTTGGCAGAACGCGCACGTGGATTTTTACCAAACGACGTGAAAAGCATGCCGATGCTGCTATTTTTAGCACCCGCACATGGATTTGTGCCAAAACGCGTTTTAAGCATGCACATGCATCTTTTGGTAGACGCGGACGCAGTTTTCTGCAAAACCACACGATATGCATGCAAATGGTGCTTTTGGCAGAACGCGCACGTGGATTTCTACCAAACGACGTGAAAAGCATGCCGATGCTGTTCTTTTTAGCACCCGCGCATGGATTTGTGCCAAAACGCGTGTTAAGCATGCACATGCATCTTTTGGTAGACGCGGACGCAGTTTTCTGCAAAACCACACGATATGCATGCAAATGGTGCTTTTGGCAGAACGCGCACGTGGATTTCTACCAAACGACGTGAAAAGCATGCCGATGCTGCTCTTTTTAGCACCCGCACATGGATTTGTGCGAAAACGCGTGTTAAGCATGCACATGCATCTTTTGGTAGACGCGGACGCAGTTTTCTGCAAAACCACACGATATGCATGCAAACGGTGCTTTTGGCAGAACGCGCACGTGGATTTCTACCAAACGACGTGAAAAGCATGCCGATGCTGCTCCTTTTAGCACCCGCACATAGATTTGTGCCAAAACGCGTGTTAAGCATGCACATGCATCTTTTGGTAGACGCGGACGCAGTTTTCTGCAAAACCACACGATATGCATGCAAATGGTGCTTTTGGCAGAACGCGCACGTGGATTTCTACCAAACGACGTGAAAAGCATGCCGATGCTGTTCTTTTTAGCACGCGCACATGGATTTGTGCCAAAACGCGTTTTAAGCATGCACATGCATCTTTTGGTAGACGCGGACGCAGTTTTCTGCAAAACCACACGATATGCATGTAAATGGTGCTTTTGGCAGAACGCGCACGTGGATTTCTACCAAACGACGTGAAAAGCATGCCGATGCTGCTCTTTTTAGCACCCGCACATGGATTTGTGCCAAAACGCGTGTTAAGCATGCACATGCATCTTTTGGTAGACGTGGACGCAGTTTTCTGCAAAACCACACGATATGCATGCAAATGGTGCTTTTGGCAGAACGCGCACGTGGAGTTCTACCAAACGACGTGAAGAGCATGCCGATGCTGCTCTTTTTAGCACCCGCACATAGATTTGTGCCAAAACGCGTGTTAAGCATGCACATGCATCTTTTGGTAGACGCGGACGCAGTTTTCTGCAAAACCACACGAAATGCATGAAAATGGTGCTTTTGGCAGAACGCGCACGTGAATTTCTACCAAACGACGTGAAAAGCATGCCGATGCTGCTCTTTTTAGCACCCGCACATAGATTTTTGCCAAAACGCGTTTTAAGCATGCACATGCATCTTTTGGTAGACGCGGACGCAGTTTTCTGCAAAACCACACGATATGCATGTAAATGGTGCTTTTGGCAGAACGCGCACGTGGATTTCTACCAAACGACGTGAAAAGCATGCCGATGCTGCTCTTTTTAGCACCCGCACATGGATTTGTGCCAAAACGCGTTTTAAGCATGCACATGCATCTTTTGGTAGACGCGGACGCAGTTTTCTGCAAAACCACACGATATGCATGCAAATGGTGTTTTTGGCAGAACGTGCGCGTGGATTTCTACCAAACGACGTGAAAAGCATGCCGATGCTGCTCTTTTTAGCACCCGCACATGGATTTGTGCCAAAACGCGTGTTAAGCATGCACATGCATCTTTTGGTAGACGCGGACGCAGTTTTCTGCAAAACCACACGATATGCATGCAAATGGTGCTTTTGGCAGAACGCGCACGTGTATTTCTACCAAACGACGTGAAAAGCATGCCGATGCTGCTCTTTTTAGCACCCGCACATGGATTTGTGCCAAAACGCGTTTTAAGCATGCACATGCATCTTTTGGTAGACGCGGACGCAGTTTTCCACAAAACCACACGATATGCATGCAAATGGTGCTTTTGGCAGAACGCGCACGTGGATTTCTACCAAACGACGTGAAAAGCATGCCGATGCTGCTCTTTTGAGCACCCGCACATGGATTTGTGCCAAAACGCGTTTTAAGCATGCACATGCATCTTTTGGTAGACGCGGACGCAGTTTTCTACAAGACCACACGATATGCATGCAAATGGTGCTTTTGGCAGAACGCGCACGTGGATTTTTACCAAACGACGTGAAAAGCATGCCGATGCTGCTATTTTTAGCACCCGCACATGGATTTGTGCCAAAACGCGTTTTAAGCATGCACATGCATCTTTTGGTAGACGCGGACGCAGTTTTCTGCAAAACCACACGATATGCATGCAAATGGTGCTTTTGGCAGAACGCGCACGTGGATTTCTACCAAACGACGTGAAAAGCATGCCGATGCTGTTCTTTTTAGCACCCGCGCATGGATTTGTGCCAAAACGCGTGTTAAGCATGCACATGCATCTTTTGGTAGACGCGGACGCAGTTTTCTGCAAAACCACCCGATATGCATGCAAATGGTGCTTTTGGTAGAAAGCGCACATGGATTTCTACCAGACGTGAAGAGCATGCCGATCCTGCTCTTTTAGCACCCGCACATAGATTTGTGCCAAAACGCGTGTTAAGCATGCACATGCATCTTTTGGTAGACGCGGACGCAGTTTTCTGCAAAACCACACGATATGCATGCAAATGGTGCTTCTGCCAGAACGCGCACGTGGATTTCTACCAAACGACGTGAAAAGCATGCCGATGCTGCTCTTTTTAGCACCCGCACATGGATTTGTGCCAAAACGCGTTTTAAGCATGCACATGCATCTTTTGGTAGACGCGGACGCAGTTTTCTGCAAAACCACACGATATGCATGCAAATGGTGCTTTTGGCAGAACGCGCACGTGGATTTCTACCAAACGAAGTGAAAAGCATGCCGATGCTGCTCTTTTTAGCACCCGCACATGGATTTGTGCCAAAACGCGTTTTAAGCATGCACATGTATCTTTTGGTAGACGCGGACGCAGTTTTCTGCAAAACCACACGATATGCATGCAAATGGTGCTTTTGGCAGAACGCGCACGTGGATTTCTACCAAACGACGTGAAAAGCATGCCGATGCTGCTCTTTTTAGCACCCGCACATGGATTTGTGCCAAAACGCGTTTTAAGCATGCACGTGCATCTTTTGGTAGACGCGACGCAGTTTTCTGCAAAACCACGCGATATGCATGCAAATGGTGCTTTTGGTAGAACGCGCACATGGATTTCTACCAAACGACGTGAAAAGCATGCCGATGCTGCTCTTTTTAGCACCCGCACATGGATTTGTGCCAAACGCGTTTTAAGCATGCACATGCATCTTTTGGTAGACGCGGACGCAGTTTTCTGCAAAACGACACGATATGCATGCAATTGGGCTTTTGGCAGAACGCGCACGTGGATTTCCACCAAACGACGTGAAAAGCATGCCGATGCTGCTCTTTTTAGCACCCGCACATGGATTTGTGCCAAAACGCGTTTTAAGCGTACACATGCATCTTTTGGTAGACGCGGACGCAGTTTTCTGCAAAACCACACGATATGCATGGGAATGGTTCTTTTGGCAGAACGCGCACGTGGATTTCTACCAAACGACGTGAAAAGCATGCCGATGCTGCTCTTTTTAGCACCCGCACATGGATTCGTGCCAAAACGCGTTTTAGGCATGCACATGCATCTTTTGGTAGACGCGGACGCAGTTTTCTGCAAAACCACACGATATGCATGCAAATGGTGCTTTTGGCAGAACGCGCACGTGGATTTCTACCAAACGACGTGAAAAGCATGCCGATGCTGCTCTTTTTAGCACCCGCACATGGATTTGTGCCAAAACGCGTTTTAAGCATGCACATGCATCTTTTGGTAGACGCGGACGCAGTTTTCTGCAAAACCACACGATATGCATGCAAATGGTGCTTTTGGCAGAACGCGCACGTGGATTTCTACCAAACGACGTGAAAAGCATGCCGATGCTGCTCTTTTTAGCACCCGCACATGGATTTGTGCGAAAACGCGTGTTAAGCATGCACATGCATCTTTTGGTAGACGCGGACGCAGTTTTCTGCAAAACCACACGATATGCATGCAAACGGTGCTTTTGGCAGAACGCGCACGTGGATTTCTACCAAACGACGTGAAAAGCATGCCGATGCTGCTCCTTTTAGCACCCGCACATGGATTTGTGCCAAAACGCGTGTTAAGCATGCACATGCATCTTTTGGTAGACGCGGACGCAGTTTTCTGCAAAACCACACGATATGCATGCAAATGGTGCTTTTGGTAGAACGCGCGCATGGATTTCTACCAAACGACGTGAAGAGCATGCCGATGCTGCTCTTTTTAGCACCCGCACACAGATTTGTGCCAAAACGCGTGTTAAGCATGCACATGCATCTGTTGGTAGACGCGGACGCAGTTTTCTGCAAAACCACACGATATGCATGCAAATGGTGCTTTTGGCAGAACGCGCACGTGGATTTCTACCAAAGGACGTGAAAAGCATGCCGATGCTGCTCTTTTTAGCACCCGCACATGGATTTGTGCCAAAACGCGTTTTAAGCATGCACATGCATCTTTTGGTAGACGCGGACGCAGTTTTCTGCAAAACCACACGATATGCACGCAAATGGTGCTTTCGGCAGAACGCGCACGGGGATTTCTACCAAACGACGTGAAAAGCATGCCGATGCTGCTCTTTTTAGCACCCGCACATGGATTTGTGCCAAAACGCGTTTTAAGCATGCACATGCATCTTTTGGTAGACGCGGACGCAGTTTTCTGCAAAACCACACGATATGCGTGCAAATGGTGCTTTTGGCAGAACGCGCACGTGGATTTCTACCAAACGACGTGAAAAGCATGCCGATGCTGCTCTTTTTAGCTCCCGCACATAGATTTGTGCCAAAACGCGTTTTAAGCATGCACATGCATCTTTTGGTAGACGCGGACGCAGTTTTCTGCAAAACCACACGATATGCATGTAAATGGTGCTTTTGGCAGAACGCGCACGTGGATTTCTACCAAACGACGTGAAAAGCATGCCGATGCTGCTCTTTTTAGCACCCGCACATGGATTTGTGCCAAAACGCGTGTTAAGCATGCACATGCATCTTTTGGTAGACGCGGACGCAGTTTTCTGCAAAACCACACGATATGCATGCAAATGGTGCTTTTGGTAGAACGCGCGCATGGATTTCTACCAAACGACGTGAAGAGCATGCCGATGCTGCTCTTTTTAGCACCCGCACACAGATTTGTGCCAAAACGCGTGTTAAGCATGCACATGCATCTTCTGGTAGACGCGGACGCAGTTTTCTGCAAAACCACACGATATGCATGCAAATGGTGCTTTTGGCAGAACGCGCACGTGGATTTCTACCAAAGGACGTGAAAAGCATGCCGATGCTGCTCTTTTTAGCACCCGCACATGGATTTGTGCCAAAACGCGTTTTAAGCATGCACATGCATCTTTTGGTAGACGCGGACGCAGTTTTCTGCAAAACCACACGATATGCACGCAAATGGTGCTTTCGGCAGAACGCGCACGGGGATTTCTACCAAACGACGTGAAAAGCATGCCGATGCTGCTCTTTTTAGCACCCGCACATGGATTTGTGCCAAAACGCGTTTTAAGCATGCACATGCATCTTTTGGTAGACGCGGACGCAGTTTTCTGCAAAACCACACGATATGCGTGCAAATGGTGCTTTTGGCAGAACGCGCACGTGGATTTCTACCAAACGACGTGAAAAGCATGCCGATGCTGCTCTTTTTAGCTCCCGCACATAGATTTGTGCCAAAACGCGTTTTAAGCATGCACATGCATCTTTTGGTAGACGCGGACGCAGTTTTCTGCAAAACCACACGATATGCATGTAAATGGTGCTTTTGGCAGAACGCGCACGTGGATTTCTACCAAACGACGTGAAAAGCATGCCGATGCTGCTCTTTTTAGCACCCGCACATGGATTTGTGCCAAAACGCGTGTTAAGCATGCACATGCATCTTTTGGTAGACGCGGACGCAGTTTTCTGCAAAACCACACGATATGCATGCAAATGGTGCTTTTGGCAGAACGCGCACGTGGATTTCTACCAAACGACGTGAAGAGCATGCCGATGCTGCTCTTTTTAGCACCCGCACATAGATTTGTGTCAAAACGCGTGTTAAGCATGCACATACCTTTTTTGGTAGAGGCGGACGCAGTTTTCTGCAAAACCACGCGATATGCATGCAAATGGTGCTTTTGGCAGAACGCGCACGTGGATTTCTACCAAACGACATGACAAGCATGCCGATGCTGCTCTTTTTAGCACCCGCACATAGATTTGTGCCAAAACGCGTGTTAAGCATGCACATGCATCTTTTGGTAGACGCGGACGCAGTTTTCTGCAAAACCACACGATATGCATGCAAATGGTGCTTTTGGCAGAACCCGCACGTGGATTTCTACCAAACGACGTGAAGAGCATGCCGATGCTGCTCTTTTTAGCACCCGCACATAGATTTGTGTCAAAACGCGTGTTAAGCATGCACATGCATCTTTTGGTAGACGCGGACGCAGTTTTCTGCAAAACCACGCGATATGCATGCAAATGGTGCTTTTGGCAGAACGCGCACGTGGATTTCTACCAAACGACATGAAAAGCATGCCGATGCTGCTCTTTTTAGCACCCGCACATGGATTTGTGCCAAAACGCGTTTTAAGCATGCACATGCATCTTTTGGTAGACGCGGACGCAGTTTTCTGCAAAACCACACGATATGCATGCAAATGGTGCTTTTGGCAGAACGCGCACGTGGATTTCTACCAAACGACGTGAAAAGCGTGCCGATGCTGTTCTTTTTAGCACCCGCACATGGATTTGTGACAAAACGCGTGTTAAGCATGCACATGCATCTTTTGGTAGACGCGGACGCAGTTTTCTGCAAAACCACACGATATGCATGCAAATGGTGCTTTTGGCAGAACGCGCACGTGGATTTCTACCAAACGACGTGAAGAGCATGCCGATGCTGCTCTTTTTAGCACCCGCACATAGATTTGTGTCAAAACGCGTGTTAAGCATGCACATGCATCTTTTGGTAGACGCGGACGCAGTTTTCTGCAAAACCACGCGATATGCATGCAAATGGTGCTTTTGGCAGAACGCGCACGTGAATTTCTACCAAACGACATGAAAAGCATGCCGATGCTGCTCTTTTTAGCACCCGCACATGGATTTGTGCCAAAACGCGTTTTAAGCATGCACATGCATCTTTTGGTAGACGCGGACGCAGTTTTCTGCAAAACCACACGATATGCATGCAAATGGTGCTTTTGGCAGAACGCGCACGTGGATTTCTACCAAACGACGTGAAAAGCATGCCGATGCTGTTCTTTTTAGCACCCGCACATGGATTTGTGACAAAACGCGTTTTAAGCATGCACATGCATCTTTTGGTAGACGCGGACGCAGTTTTCTGCAAAACCACACGATATGCATGCAAATGGTGCTTTTGGCAGAACGCGCACGTGCATTTCTACCAAACGACGCGAAAAGCATGCCGATGCTGCTCTTTTTGGCACCCGCACATGGATTTGGGCCAAAACGCGTTTTAAGCATGCACATGCAAGATTTGATAGACGCGGACGCAGTTTTCTGCAAAACCACACGATATGCATGCAAATGGTGCTTTTGGCAGAACGCGCACGTGGATTTCTACGAAACGACGTGAAAAGCATGCCGATGCTGCTCTTTTTAGCACCCGCACATGGATTTGTGCTAAAACGCGTGTTAAGCATGCACATGCATCTTTTGTTAGACGCGGACGCAGTTTTCTGCAAAACCACGCGATATGCATGCAAATGGTGCTTTTGGTAGAACGCGCACGTGGATTTCTATCAAACGACGTGAAAAGCATGCCGATGCTGCTCTTTTTAGCACCCGCACATGGATTTGGGCCAAAACGCGTTTTAAGCAAGCACATGCATCTTTTGGTAGACGCGGGCGCAGTTTTCTGCAAAACCACACGATATGCATGCAAATGGTGCTTTTGGCAGAACGCGCACGTGGATTTCCACCAAACGACGTGAAAAGCATGCCGATGCTGCTCTTTTTAGCACCCGCACATGGATTTGTGCCAAAACGCGTTTTAAGCGTACACATGCATCTTTTGGTAGACGCGGACGTAGTTTTCTGCAAAACCACACGATATGCATGCAAATGGTGCTTTTGGCAGAACGCGCACGTGGATTTCTACCAAACGTCGTGAAAAGCATGCCGATGCTGCTGTTTTTAACACCCGCACATGGATTTGTGCCAAAACGCGTTTTAAGCATGCACATGCATCTTTTGGTAGACGCGGACGCAGTTTTCTGCAAAACCACACGATATGCATGCAAATGGTGCTTTTGGCAGAACGCGCACGTGGATTTCTACCAAACGGCGTGAAAAGCATGCCGATGCTGCTCTTTTTAGCACCCGCACATGGATTTGTGCCAAAACGCGTTTTAAGCATGCACATGCATCTTTTGGTAGACGCGGACGCAGTTTTCTGCAAAACCACACGATATGCATGGGAATGGTGCTTTTGGCAGAACGCGCACGTGGATTTCTACCAAACGAAGTGAAAAGCATGCCGATGCTGCTCTTTTTAGCACCCGCACATGGATTTGTGCCAAAACGCGTTTTAGGCATGCACATGCATCTTTTGGTAGACGCGGACGCAGTTTTCTGCAAAACCACACGATATGCATGCAAATGGTGCTTTTCGCAGAACGCGCACGTGGATTTCTACCAAACGACGTGAAAACCATGCCGATGCTGCTCTTTTTAGCACCCGCACATGGATTTGTGCCAAAACGCGTTTTAAGCATGCACATGTATCTTTTGGTAGACGCGGACGCAGTTTTCTGCAAAACCACATGATATGCATGCAAATGGTGCTTTTGGCAGAAAGCGCACGTGGATTTCTACCAAACGACGTGAAAAGCATGCCGATGCTGCTCTTTTTAGCACCCGCACATGGATTTGTGCGAAAACGCGTGTTAAGCTTGCACATACATCTTTTGGTAGACGCGGACGCAGTTTTCTGCAAAACCACACGATATGCATGCAAATGGTGCTTTTGGCAGAACGCGCACGTGGATTTCTACCAAACGACGTGAAAAGCATGCCGATGCTGCTCTTTTTAGCACCCGCACATGGATTTGTGCCAAAACGCGTGTTAAGCATGCACATGCATCTTTTGGTAGACGCGGACGCAGTTTTCTGCAAAACCACACGATATGCATGCAAATGGTGATTTTGGTAGAACGCGCGCATGGATTTCTACCAAACGACGTGAAGAGCATGCCGATGCTGCTCTTTTTAGCACCCGCACATAGATTTGTGCCAAAACGCGTGTTAAGCATGCACATGCATCTTTTGGTAGACGCGGACGCAGTTTTCTGCAAAACCACACGATATGCATGCAAATGGTGCTTTTGGCAGAACGCGCACGTGGATTTCTATCAAACGACGTGAAAAGCATGCCGATGCTGCTCTTTTTAGCACCCGCACATGGATTTGTGCCAAAACGCGTTTTAAGCATGCACATGCATCTTTTGGTAGACGCGGACGCAGTTTTCTGCAAAACCACACGATATGCACGCAAATGGTGCTTTTGGCAGAACGCGCACGGGGATTTCTACCAAACGACGTGAAAAGCATGCCGATGCTGCTCTTTTTAGCACCCGCACATGGATTTGTGCCAAAACGCGTTTTAAGCATGCACATGCATCTTTTGGTAGACGCGGACGCAGTTTTCTGCAAAACCATACTATATGCATGCAAATGGTGCTTTTGGCAGAACGCGCACGTGGATTTCTACCAAACGACGTGAAAAGCATGCCGATGCTGCTCTTTTTAGCTCCCGCACATAGATTTGTGCCAAAACGCGTTTTAAGCATGCACATGCATCTTTTGGTAGACGCGGACGCAGTTTTCTGCAAAACCACACGATATGCATGTAAATGGTGCTTTTGGCAGAACGCGCACGTGGATTTCTACCAAACGACGTGAAAAGCATGCCGATGCTGCTCTTTTTAGCACCCGCACATGGATTTGTGCCAAAACGCGTGTTAAGCATGCACATGCATCTTTTGGTAGACGCGGACGCAGTTTTCTGCAAAACCACACGATATGCATGCAAATGGTGCTTTTGGCAGAACGCGCACGTGGATTTCTACCAAACGACGTGAAGAGCATGCCGATGCTGCTCTTTTTAGCACCCGCACATAGATTTGTGTCAAAACGCGTGTTAAGCATGCACATACCTTTTTTGGTAGAGGCGGACGCAGTTTTCTGCAAAACCACGCGATATGAATGCAAATGGTGCTTTTGGCAGAACGCGCACGTGGATTTCTACCAAACGACATGACAAGCATGCCGATGCTGCTCTTTTTAGCACCCGCACATATATTTGTGCCAAAACGCGTGTTAAGCATGCACATGCATCTTTTGGTAGACGCGGACGCAGTTTTCTGCAAAACCACACGATATGCATGCAAATGGTGCTTTTGGCAGAACCCGCACGTGCATTTCTACCAAACGACGTGAAGAGCATGCCGATGCTGCTCTTTTTAGCACCCGCACATAGATTTGTGTCAAAACGCGTGTTAAGCATGCACATGCATCTTTTGGTAGACGCGGACGCAGTTTTCTGCAAAACCACGCGATATGCATGCAAATGGTGCTTTTGGCAGAACGCGCACGTGGATTTCTACCAAACGACGTGAAAAGCATGCCGATGCTACTCTTTTTAGCACCCGCACATGGATTTGTGCCAAAACGCGTTTTAAGCATGCACATGTATCTTTTGGTAGACGCGGACGCAGTTTTCTGCAAAACCACACGATATGCATGCAAATGGTGCTTTTGGCAGAACGCGCACGTGGATTTCTACCAAACGACGTGAAAAGCATGCCGATGCTGCTCTTTTTAGCACCCGCACATGGATTTGTGCGAAAACGCGTGTTAAGCATGCACATACATCTTTTGGTAGACGCGGACGCAGTTTTCTGCAAAACCACACGATATGCATGCAAATGGTGCTTTTGGCAGAACGCGCACGTGGATTTCTACCAAACGACGTGAAAAGCATGCCGATGCTGCTCTTTTTAGCACCCGCACATGGATTTGTGCCAAAACGCGTGTTAAGCATGCACATGCATCTTTTGGTAGACGCGGACGCAGTTTTCTGCAAAACCACACGATATGCATGCAAATGGTGATTTTGGTAGAACGCGCACATGGATTTCTACCAAACGACGTGAAGAGCATGCCGATGCTGCTCTTTTTAGCACCCGCACATAGATTTGTGCCAAAACGCGTGTTAAGCATGCACATGCATCTTTTGGTAGACGCGGACGCAGTTTTCTGCAAAACCACACGATATGCATGCAAATGGTGCTTTTGGCAGAACGCGCACGTGGATTTCTACCAAACGACGTGAAAAGCATGCCGATGCTGCTCTTTTTAGCACCCGCACATGGATTTGTGCCAAAACGCGTTTTAAGCATGCACATGCATCTTTTGGTAGACGCGGACGCAGTTTTCTGCAAAACCACACGATATGCACGCAAATGGTGCTTTTGGCAGAACGCGCACGGGGATTTCTACCAAACGACGTGAAAAGCATGCCGATGCTGCTCTTTTTAGCACCCGCACATGGATTTGTGTCAAAACGCGTTTTAAGCATGCACATGCATCTTTTGGTAGACGCGGACGCAGTTTTCTGCAAAACCATACGATATGCATGCAAATGGTGCTTTTGGCAGAACGCGCACGTGGATTTCTGCCAAACGACGTGAAAAGCATGCCGATGCTGCTCTTTTTAGCTCCCGCACATAGATTTGTGCCAAAACGCGTTTTAAGCATGCACATGCATCTTTTGGTAGACGCGGACGCAGTTTTCTGCAAAACCACACGATATGCATGTAAATGGTGCTTTTGGCAGAACGCGCACGTGGATTTCTACCAAACGACGTGAAAAGCATGCCGATGCTGCTCTTTTTAGCACCCGTACATGGATTTGTGCCAAAACGCGTGTTAAGCATGCACATGCATCTTTTGGTAGACGCGGACGCAGTTTTCTGCAAAACCACACGATATGCATGCAAATGGTGCTTTTGGCAGAACGCGCACGTGGATTTCTACCAAACGACGTGAAGAGCATGCCGATGCTGCTCTTTTTAGCACCCGCACATAGATTTGTGTCAAAACGCGTGTTAAGCATGCACATACCTTTTTTGGTAGAGGCGGACGCAGTTTTCTGCAAAACCACGCGATATGCATGCAAATGGTGCTTTTGGCAGAACGCGCACGTGGATTTCTACCAAACGACATGACAAGCATGCCGATGCTGCTCTTTTTAGCACCCGCACATATATTTGTGCCAAAACGCGTGTTAAGCATGCACATGCATCTTTTGGTAGACGCGGACGCAGTTTTCTGCAAAACCACACGATATGCATGCAAATGGTGCTTTTGGCAGAACCCGCACGTGCATTTCTACCAAACGACGTGAAGAGCATGCCGATGCTGCTCTTTTTAGCACCCGCACATAGATTTGTGTCAAAACGCGTGTTAAGCATGCACATGCATCTTTTGGTAGACGCGGACGCAGTTTTCTGCAAAACCACGCGATATGCATGCAAATGGTGCTTTTGGCAGAACGCGCACGTGGATTTCTACCAAACGACATGAAAAGCATGCCGATGCTGCTCTTTTTAGCACCCGCACATGGATTTGTGCCAAAACGCGTTTTAAGCATGCACATGCATCTTTTGGTAGACGCGGACGCAGTTTTCTGCAAAACCACACGATATGCATGCAAATGGTGCTTTTGGCAGAATGCGCACGTGGATTTCTACCAAACGACGTGAAAAGCATGCCGATGCTGTTCTTTTTAGCACCCGCACATGGATTTGTGACAAAACGCGTGTTAAGCATGCACATGCATCTTTTGGTAGACTCGGACGCAGTTTTCTGCAAAACCACACGATATGCATGCAAATGGTGCTTTTGGCAGAACGCGCACGTGGATTTCTACCAAACGACGTGAAGAGCATGCCGATGCTGCTCTTTTTAGCACCCGCACATAGATTTGTGTCAAAACGCGTGTTAAGCATGCACATGCATCTTTTGGTAGACGCGGACGCAGTTTTCTGCAAAACCACGCGATATGCATGCAAATGGTGCCTTTGGCAGAACGCGCACGTGGATTTCTACCAAACGACATGAAAAGCATGCCGATGCTGCTCTTTTTAGCACCCGCACATGGATTTGTGCCAAAACGCGTTTTAAGCATGCACATGCATCTTTTGGTAGACGCGGACGCAGTTTTCTGCAAAACCACACGATATGCATGCAAATGGTGCTTTTGGCAGAACGCGCACGTGGATTTCTACCAAACGACGTGAAAAGCATGCCGATGCTGTTCTTTTTAGCACCCGCACATGGATTTGTGACAAAACGCGTTTTAAGCATGCACATGCATCTTTTGGTAGACGCGGACGCAGTTTTCTGCAAAACCACACGATATGCATGCAAATGGTGCTTTTGGCAGAATGCGCACGTGCATTTCTACCAAACGACGTGAAAAGCATGCCGATGCTGCTCTTTTTGGCACCCGCACATGGATTTGGGCCAAAACGCGTTTTAAGCATGCACATGCAAGATTTGATAGACGCGGACGCAGTTTTCTGCAAAACCACACGATATGCATGCAAATGGTGCTTTTGGCAGAACGCGCACGTGGATTTCTACCAAACGACGTGAAAAGCATGCCGATGCTGCTCTTTTTAGCACCCGCACATGGATTTTTGCCAAAACGCGTTTTAAGCATGCACATGCATCTTTTGGTAGACGCGGACGCAGTTTTCTGCAAAACCACACGATATGCACGCAAATGGTGCTTTTGGCAGAACGCGCACGTGGATTTCTACCAAACGACGTGAAAAGCATGCCGATGCTGCTCTTTTTAGCACCCGCACATGGATTTGTGCCAAAACGCGTGTTAAGCATGCACATGCATCTTTTGGTAGACGCGGACGCAGTTTTCTGCAAAACCACACGATATGCATGCAAATGGTGCTTTTGGCTGAACGCGCACGTGGATTTCTACCAAACGACGTGAAAAGCATGCCGATGCTGCTATTTTTAGCACCCGCACATGGATTTGTGCCAAAACGCGTTTTAAGCATGCACATGCATCTTTTGGTAGACGCGGACGCAGTTTTCTGCAAAACCACACGATATGCATGTAAATGGTGCTTTTGGCAGAACGCGCACGTGGATTTCTACCAAACGACGTGAAAAGCATAAAGATGCTGCTCTTTTTAGCACCCGCACATGGATTTGTGCCAAAACGCGTGTTAAGCATGCACATGCATCTTTTGGTAGACGCGGACGCAGTTTTCTGCAAAACCACACGATATGCATGCAAATGGTGCTTTTGGCGGAACGCGCACGTGGATTTCTACCAAACGACGTGAAGAGCATGCCGATGCTGCTCTTTTTAGCACCCGCACATGGATTTGTGTCAAAACGCGTGTTAAGCATGCACATGCATCTTTTGGTAGACGCGGACGCAGTTTTCTGCAAAACCACACGATATGCATGCAAATGGTGCTTTTGGCTGAACGCGCACGTGGATTTCTACCAAACGACGTGAAAAGCATGCCGATGCTGCTCTTTTTAGCACCCGCACATGGATTTGTGCCAAAACGCGTTTTAAGCATGCACATGCATCTTTTGGTAGACGCGGACGGAGTTTTCTGCAAAACCACACGATATGCATGCAAATGGTGCTTTTGGCAGAACGCGCACGTGGATTTCTACCAAACGACATGAAAAGCATGCCGATGCTGCTCTTTTTAGCACCCGCACATGGATTTGTGACAAAACGCGTTTTAAGCATGCACATGCATCTTTTGGTAGACGCGGACGCAGTTTTCTGCAAAACCACACGATATGCATGCAAATGGTGCTTTTGGCAGAACGCGCACGCGGATTTCTACCAAACGACGTGAAAAGCATGCCGATGCTGCTCTTTTTAGCACCCGCACATGGATTTGTGCCAAAACGCGTTTTAAGCATGCACATGCATCTTTTGGTAGACGCGGACGCAGTTTTCTGCAAAACCACACGATATGCATGCAAATGGTGCTTTTGGCAGAACGCGCACGTGGATTTCTAGCAAACGACGTGAAAAGCATGCCGATGCTGCTCTTTTTAGCACCCGCACATGGATTTGTGCCAAAACGCGTGTTAAGCATGCACATGCATCTTTTGGTAGACGCGGACGCAGTTTTCTGCAAAACCACACGATATGCATGCAAATGGTGCTTTTGGCGGAACGCGCACGTGGATTTCTACCAAACGACGTGAAGAGCATGCCGATGCTGCTCTTTTTAGCACCCGCACATGGATTTGTGTCAAAACGCGTGTTAAGCATGCACATGCATCTTTTGGTAGACGCGGACGCAGTTTTCTGCAAAACCACACGATATGCATGCAAATGGTGCTTTTGGCTGAACGCGCACGTGGATTTCTACCAAACGACGTGAAAAGCATGCCGATGCTGCTCTTTTTAGCACCCGCACATGGATTTGTGCCAAAACGCGTTTTAAGCATGCACATGCATCTTTTGGTAGACGCGGACGGAGTTTTCTGCAAAACCACACGATATGCATGCAAATGGTGCTTTTGGCAGAACGCGCACGTGTATTTCTACCAAACGACATGAAAAGCATGCCGATGCTGCTCTTTTTAGCACCCGCTCATGGATTTGTGACAAAACGCGTTTTAAGCATGCACATGCATCTTTTGGTAGACGCGGACGCAGTTTTCTGCAAAACCACACGATATGCATGCAAATGGTGCTTTTGGCAGAACGCGCACGTGGATTTCTACCAAACGACGTGAAAAGCATGCCGATGCTGCTCTTTTTAGCACCCGCACATGGATTTGTGCCAAAACGCGTTTTAAGCATGCACATGCATCTTTTGGTAAACGCGGACGCAGTTTTCTGCAAAACCACATGATATGCATGCAAATGGTGCTTTTGGCAGAACGCGCACGTGGATTTCTACCAAACGACGTGAAAAGCATGCCGATGCTGCTCTTTTTAGCACCCGCACATGAATTTGTGCCAAAACGCGTTTTAAGCATGCACATGCATCTTTTGGTAGACGCGGACGCAGTTTTCTGCAAAACCACACGATATGCATGCAAATGGTGCTTTTGGCAGAACGCGCACGTGGATTTCTACCAAACGACGTGAAAACCATGCCGATGCTGCTCTTTTTAGCACCCGCACATGGATTTGTGCCAAAACGCGTTTTAAGCATGCACATGCATCTTTTGGTAGACGCGGACGCAGTTTTCTGCAAAACCACACGATATGCATGCAAATTGTACTTTTGGCAGAACGCGCACGTGGATTTCTACCAAACGACGTGAAAAGCATGCCGATGCTGCTCTTTTTAGCACCCGCACATGGATTTGTGCCAAAACGCGTTTTAAGCATGCACATGCATCTTTTGGTAGACGCGGACGCAGTTTTCTACAAAACCACACGATATGCATGCAAATGGTGCTTTTGGCAGAACGCGCACGTGGATTTCTACCAAACGACGTGAAAAGCATGCCGATGCTGCTCTTTTTAGCACCCGCACATGGATTTGTGCCAAAACGCGTTTTAAGCATGCACATGCATCTTTTGGTAGACGCGGACGCAGTTTTCTGCAAAACCACACGATATGCATGCAAATGGTGCTTTTGGCAGAACGCGCACGTGGATTTCTACCAAACGACGTGAAAAGCATGCCGATGCTGCTCTTTTTAGCACCCGCACATGGATTTGTGCCAAAACGCGTGTTAAGCATGCACATGCATCTTTTTGCAGACGCGGACGCAGTTTTCTGCAAAACCACCCGATATGCATGCAAATGGTGCTTTTGGTACAACGCGCACATGGATTTCTACCAGACGTGAAGAGCATGCCGATGCTGCTCTTTTTAGCACCCGCACATAGATTTGTGCCAAAACGCGTGTTAAGCATGCACATGCATCTTTTGGTAGACTCGGACGCAGTTTTCTGCAAAACCACACGATATGCATGCAAATGGTGCTTTTGGCAGAACGCGCACGTGGATTTCTACCAAACGACGTGAAAAGCATGCCGATGCTGTTCTTTTTAGCACGCGCACATGGATTTGTGCCAAAACGCGTTTTAAGCATGCACATGCATCTTTTGGTAGACGCGGACGCAGTTTTCTGCAAAACCACACGATATGCATGTAAATGGTGCTTTTGGCAGAACGCGCACGTGGATTTCTACCAAACGACGTGAAAAGCATGCCGATGCTGCTCTTTTTAGCACCCGCACATGGATTTGTGCCAAAACGCGTGTTAAGCATGCACATGCATCTTTTGGTAGACGCGGACGCAGTTTTCTGCAAAACCACACGATATGCATGCAAATGGTGCTTTTGGCAGAACGCGCACGTGGAGTTCTACCAAACGACGTGAAGAGCATGCCGATGCTGCTCTTTTTAGCACCCGCACAAAGATTTGTGCCAAAACGCGTGTTAAGCATGCACATGCATCTTTTGGTAGACGCGGACGCAGTTTTCTGCAAAACCACACGAAATGCATGCAAATGGTGCTTTTGGCAGAACGCGCACGTGGATTTCTACCAAACGACGTGAAAAGCATGCCGATGCTGCTCTTTTTAGCACCCGCACATGGATTTGTGCCAAAACGCGTTTTAAGCATGCACATGCATCTTTTGGTAGACGCGGACGCAGTTTTCTGCAAAACCACACGATATGCATGCAAACGGTGTTTCTTTTGGCAGAACGCGCACGTGGATTTCTACCAAACGACGTGAAAAGCATGCCGATGCTGCTCTTTTTAGCACCCGCACATGGATTTGTGCCAAAACGCGTTTTAAGCATGCACATGTATCTTTTGGTAGACGCGGACGCAGTTTTCTGCAAAACCAAACGATATGCATGCAAATGGTGCTTTTGGCAGAACGCGCACGTGGATTTCTACCAAACGACGTGAAAAGCATGCCGATGCTGCTCTTTTTAGCACCCGCACATGGATTTGTGCCAAAACGCGTTTTAAGCATGCACATGCATCTTTGGTAGACGCGGACGCAGTTTTCTGCAAAACCACACGATATGCATGGAAATGGTGCTTTTGGCAGAACGCGCACGTGGATTTCTACCAAACGACGTGAAAAGCATGCCGATGCTGCTCTTTTTAGCACCCGCACATGGATTTGTGCCAAAACGCGTTTTAAGCATGCACATGCATCTTTTGGTAGACGCGGACGCAGTTTTCTGCAAAACCACACGATATGCATGCAAATGGTGCTTTTGGCAGAACGCACACGTGGATTTCTACCAAACGACGTGAAAAGCTTGCCGATGCTGCTCTTTTTAGCACCCGCACGTGGATTTGTGCCAAAACGCGTTTTAAGCATGCACATGCATCTTTTGGTAGACGCGGACGCAGTTTTCTGCAAAACCACACGATATGCATGCAAATGGTGCTTTTGGCAGAACGCGCACGTGGATTTCTACCAAACGACGTGAAAAGCAAGCCGATGCTGCTCTTTTTAGCACCCGCACATGGATTTGTGCCAAAACGCGCTTTAAGCATGCACATGCAGCTTTTGGTAGACGCAGACGCAGTTTTCTGCAAAACCACACGATATGCATGCAAATGGTGCTTTTGGCAGAACGCGCACGTGGATTTCTACCAAACGACGTGAAAAGCATGCCGATGCTGCTCTTTTTGGCACCCGCACATGTATTTGTGCCAAAACGCGTTTTAAGCATGCACATGCATGTTTTGGTAGACGCGGACGCAGTTTTCTGCAAAACCACACGATATGCATGGAAATGGTGCTTTTGGCAGAACGCGCACGTGGATTTCTACCAAACGACGTGAAAAGCATGCCGATGCTGCTCTTTTTAGCACCCGCACATGGATTTGTGCCAAAACGCGTTTTAAGCATGCACATGCATCTTTTGGTAGACGCGGACGCAGTTTTCTGCAAAACCACACGATATGCACGCAAATGGTGCTTTTGGCAGAACGCGCACGTGGATTTCTACCAAACGACGTGAAAAGCATGCCGATGCTGCTCTTTTTAGTACCCGCACATGGATTTGTGCCAAAGCGCGTTTTAAGCATGCACATGCATCTTTTGGTAGACGCGGACGCAGTTTTCTGCAAAACCACACGATATGCATGCAAATGGTGCTTTTGGCAGAACGCGCACGTGGATTTCTACCAAACGACGTGAAAAGCATGCCGATGCTGCTCTTTTTAGCACCCGCACATGGATTTGTGCCAAAACGCGTTTTAAGCATGCACATGCATCTTTTGGTAGACGCGGACGCAGTTTTCTGCAAAACCACACGATATGCATGCAAATGGTGCTTTTGGCAGAACGCGCACGTGGATCTCTACCAAACGACGTGAAAAGCATGCCGATGCTGCTCTTTTTAGCACCCGCACATGGATTTGTGCCAAAACGCGTTTTAAGCATGCACATGCATCTTTTGGTAAACGCAGACGCAGTTTTCTGCTAAACCACACGATATGCATGCAAATGGTGCTTTAGGCAGAACGCGCACGTGGATTTCTACCAAACGACGTGAAAAGCATGCCGATGCTGCTCTTTTTGGCACCCGCACATGGATTTGTGCCAAAACGCGTTTTAAGCATGCACATGCATGTTTTGGTAGACGCGGACGCAGTTTTCTGCAAAACCACACGATATGCATGGAAATGGTGCTTTTGGCAGAACGCGCACGTAGATTTCTACCAAACGACGTGAAAAGCATGCCGATGCTGCTCTTTTTAGCACCCGCACATGGATTTGTGCCAAAACGCGTTTTAAGCATGCACATGCATCTTTTGGCAGACGCGGACGCAGTTTTCTGCAAAACCACACGATATGCATGCAAATGGTGCTTTTGGCAGAACGCACACGTGGATTTCTACCAAACGACGTGAAAAGCATGCCGATGCTGCTCTTTTTAGCACCCGCACGTGGATTTGTGCCAAAACGCGTTTTAAGCATGCACATGCATCTTTTGGTAGACGCGGACGCAGTTTTCTGCAAAACCACACGATATGCATGCAAATGGTGCTTTTGGCAGAACGCGCACGTGGATTTCTACCAAACGACGTGAAAAGCATGCCGATGCTGCTCTTTTTAGCACCCGCACATGGATTTGTGCCAAAACGCGTTTTAAGCATGCACATGCATCTTTTGGTAGACGCAGACGCAGTTTTCTGCAACACCACACGATATGCATGCAAATGGTGCTTTTGGCAGAACGCGCACGTGGATTTCTACCAAACGACGTGAAAAGCATGCCGATGCTGCTCTTTTTGGCACCCGCACATGGATTTGTGCCAAAACGCGTTTTAAGCATGCACATGCATGTTTTGGTAGACGCGGACGCAGCTTTCTGCAAAACCACACGATATGCATGGAAATGGTGCTTTTGGCAGAACGCGCACGTGGATTTCTACCAAACGACGTGAAAAGCACGCCGATGCTGCTCTTTTTAGTACCCGCACATGGATTTGTGCCAAAGGGCGTTTTAAGCATGCACATGCATCTTTTGGTAGACGCGGACGCAGTTTTCTGCAAAACCACACGATATGCAGGCAAATGGTGCTTTTGGCAGAACGCGCACGTGGATTTCTACCAAACGACGTGAAAAGCATGCCGATGCTGCTCTTTTTAGCACCCGCACATGGATTTGTGCCAAAACGCGTTTTAAGCATGCACATGCATCTTTTGGTAGACGCGGACGCAGTTTTCTGCAAAACCACACGATATGCATGCAAATGGTGCTTTTGGCAGAACGCGCTCGTGGATTTCTACCAAACGACGTGAAAAGCATGCCGATGCTGCTCGTTTTGGCACCCGCACGTGCATTTGTGCCAAAACGCGTTTTAAGCATGCGCATGCATCTTTTGGTAGACGCGGACGCAGTTTTCTGCAAAACCACACGATATGCATGCAAATGGTGCTTTTGGCAGAACGCGCACGTAGATTTCTACCAAACGACGTGAAAAGCATGCCGATGTTGCTCTTTTTAGCACCCGCACATGGATTTGTGCCAAAACGCGTTTTAAGCATGCACATGCATCTTTTGGTAGACGCGGACGCAGTTTTCTGCAAAACCACACGATATGCATGCAAATGATGCTTTTGGCAGAACGCGCACGTGGATTTCTACCAAACGACGTGAAAAGCATGCCGATGCTGCTCTTTTTAGTACCCGCACATGGATTTGTGCCAAAACGCGTTTTAAGCATGCACATGCATCTTTTGGTAGACGCGGGCGCAGTTTTCTGCAAAACCACACGATATGCATGGAAATGGTGCTTTTGGCAGAACGCGCACGTGGATTTCTACCAAACGACGTGAAAAGCATGCCGATGCTGCTCTTTTTAGCACCCGCACATGGATTTGTGCCAAAACGCGTTTTAAGCATGCACATGCATCTTTTGGTAGACGCGGACGCAGTTTTCTGCAAAACCACTCGATATGCATGCAAATGGTGCTTTTTGCAGAACGCGCACGTGGATTTCTACCAAACGACGTGAAAAGCATGCCGATGCTGCTCTTTTTAGCACCCGCACATGGATTTGTGCCAAAACGCGTTTTAAGCATGCGCATGCATCTTTTGGTAGACGCGGACGCAGTTTTCTGCAAAACCACACGATATGCATGCAAATGGTGCTTTTGGCAGAACGCGCACGTGGATTTCTACCAAACGACGTGAAAAGCATGCCGATGCTGCTCTTTTTAGCACCCGCACATGGATTTGCGCCAAAACGCGTTTTAAGCATGCACATGCATCTTTTGGTAGACGCGGACGCAGTTTTCTGCAAAACCACACGATATGCATGCAAATGGTGCTTTTGGCAGAACGCGCACGTGGATTTCTACCAAACGACGTGAAAAGCATGCCGATGCTGCTCTTTTTAGCACCCGCACATGGATTTGTGCCAAAGCGCGTTTTAAGCATGCACATGCATCTTTTGGTAGACGCGGACGCAGTTTTCTGCAAAACCACACGATATGCATGCAAATGGTGCTTTTGGTAGAACGCGCACGTGGATTTCTACCAAACGACGTGAAAAGCATGCCGATGCTGCTCTTTTTAGCACCCGCACATGGATTTGTGCCAAAACGCGTTTTAAGCATGCACATGCATCTTTTGGTAGACGCGGACGCAGTTTTCTGCAAAACCACACGATATGCATGCAAATGGTGCTTTTGGCAGAACGCGCACGTGGATCTCTACCAAACGACGTGAAAAGCATGCCGATGCTGCTCTTTTTAGCACCCGCACATGGATTTGTGCCAAAACGCGTTTTAAGCATGCACATGCATCTTTTGGTAAACGCAGACGCAGTTTTCTGCAAAACCACACGATATGCATGCAAATGGTGCTTTTGGCAGAACGCGCACGTGGATTTCTACCAAACGACGTGAAAAGCATGCTGATGCTGCTCTTTTTGGCACCCGCACATGGATTTGTGCCAAAACGCGTTTTAAGCATGCACATGCATGTTTTGGTAGACGCGGACGCAGTTTTCTGCAAATCCACACGATATGCATGGAAATGGTGCTTTTGGCAGAACGC
Organism: Dermacentor variabilis; assembly: GCF_050947875.1. Taxonomy (NCBI): domain Eukaryota; kingdom Metazoa; phylum Arthropoda; class Arachnida; order Ixodida; family Ixodidae; genus Dermacentor; species Dermacentor variabilis. Next base: position 5,275 of record NW_027460543.1, on the reverse strand, counting down.
GCACGTGGATTTCTACCAAACGACGTGAAAAGCATGCCGATGCTGCTCTTTTTAGCACCCGCACATGGATTTGTGCCAAAACGCGTTTTAAGCATGCACATGCATCTTTTGGTAGACGCGGACGCAGTTTTCTGCAAAACCACACGATATGCATGCAAATGGTGCTTTTGGCAGAACGCACACGTGGATTTCTACCAAACGACGTGAAAAGCATGCCGATGCTGCTCTTTTTAGCACCCGCACGTGGATTTGTGCCAAAACGCGTTTTAAGCATGCACATGCATCTTTTGGTAGACGCGGACGCAGTTTTCTGCAAAACCACACGATATGCATGCAAATGGTGCTTTTGGCGGAACGCGCACGTGGATTTCTACCAAACGACGTGAAAAGCATGCCGATGCTGCTCTTTTTAGCACCCGCACATGGATTTGTGCCAAAACGCGTTTTAAGCATGCACATGCATCTTTTGGTCGACGCAGACGCAGTTTTCTGCAACACCACACGATATGCATGCAAATGGTGCTTTTGGCAGAACGCGCACGTGGATTTCTACCAAACGACGTGAAAAGCATGCCGATGCTGCTCTTTTTGGCACCCGCACATGTATTTGTGCCAAAACGCGTTTTAAGCATGCACATGCATGTTTTGGTAGACGCGGACGCAGCTTTCTGCAAAACCACACGATATGCATGGAAATGGTGCTTTTGGCAGAACGCGCACGTAGATTTCTACCAAACGACGTGAAAAGCATGCCGATGCTGCTCTTTTTAGTACCCGCACATGGATTTGTGCCAAAGGGCGTTTTAAGCATGCACATGCATCTTTTGGTAGACGCGGACGCAGTTTTCTGCAAAACCACACGATATGCAGGCAAATGGTGCTTTTGGCAGAACGCGCACGTGGATTTCTACCAAACGACGTGAAAAGCATGCCGATGCTGCTCTTTTTAGCACCCGCACATGGATTTGTGCCAAAACGCGTTTTAAGCATGCACATGCATCTTTTGGTAGACGCGGACGCAGTTTTCTGCAAAACCACACGATATGCATGCAAATGGTGCTTTTGGCAGAACGCGCACGTGGATTTCTACCAAACGACGTGAAAAGCATGCCGATGCTGCTCGTTTTAGCACCCGCACGTGGATTTGTGCCAAAACGCGTTTTAAGCATGCGCATGCATCTTTTGGTAGACGCGGACGCAGTTTTCTGCAAAACCACACGATATGCATGCAAATGGTGCTTATGGCAGAACGCGCACGTAGATTTCTACCAAACGACGTGAAAAGCATGCCGATGTTGCTCTTTTTAGCACCCGCACATGGATTTGTGCCAAAACGCGTTTTAAGCATGCACATGCATCTTTTGGTAGACGCGGACGCAGTTTTCTGCAAAACCACACGATATGCATGCAAATGGTGCTTTTGGCAGAACGCGCACGTGGATTTCTACCAAACGACGTGAAAAGCATGCCGATGCTGCTCTTTTTAGCACCCGCACATGGATTTGTGCCAAAACGCGTTTTAAGCATGCACATGCATCTTTTGGTAGACGCGGACGCAGTTTTCTGCAAAACCACTCGATATGCATGCAAATGGTGCTTTTTGCAGAACGCGCACGTGGATTTCTACCAAACGACGTGAAAAGCATGCCGATGCTGCTCTTTTTAGCACCCGCACATGGATTTGTGCCAAAACGCGTTTTAAGCATGCGCATGCATCTTTTGGTAGACGCGGACGCAGTTTTCTGCAAAACCACACGATATGCATGCAAACGGTGCTTTTGGCAGAACGCGCACGTGGATTTCTACCAAACGACGTGAAAAACATGCCAATGCTGCTCTTTTTAGCACCCGCACATGGATTTGTGCCAAAACGCGTTTTAAGCATGCACATGCATCTTTTGGTAGACGCGGACGCAGTTTCCTGCAAAACCACACGATATGCATGCAAATGGTGCTTTTGGCAGAACGCGCACGTGGATTTCTACCAAACGACGTGAAAAGCATGCCGATGCTGCTCTTTTTAGCACCCGCACATGGATTTGTGCCAAAACGCGTTTTAAGCATGCACATGCGTCTTTTGGTAGACGCGGACGCAGTTTACTGCAAAACCACACGATATGCATGCAAATGGTGCTTTTGGAAGAACGCGCACGTGGATTTCTACCAAACGACATGAAAAGCATGCCGATGCTGCTCTTTTTAGCACCCGCACATGGATTTGTGCCAAAACGCGTTTTAAGTATGCACATGCATCTTTTGGTAGACGCGGACGCAGTTTTCTGCAAAACCACACGATATGCATGCAAATGGTGCTTTTGGCAGAACGCGCACGTGGATTTCTACCAAACGACGTGAAAAGCATGCCGATGCTGCTCTTTTTAGCACCCGCACATGGATTTGTGCCAAAACGCGTTTTAAGCATGCACATGCATCTTTTGGTAGACGCGGACGCAGTTTTCTGCAAAACCACACGATATGCATGCAAATGGTGCTTTTGGCAGAACGCGCACGTGGATTTCTACCAAACGACGTGAAAAGCATGCCGATGCTGCTCGTTTTAGCACCCGCACGTGGATTTGTGCCAAAACGCGTTTTAAGCATGCGCATGCATCTTTTGGTAGACGCGGACGCAGTTTTCTGCAAAACCACACGATATGCATGCAAATGGTGCTTATGGCAGAACGCGCACGTAGATTTCTACCAAACGACGTGAAAAGCATGCCGATGTTGCTCTTTTTAGCACCCGCACATGGATTTGTGCCAAAACGCGTTTTAAGCATGCACATGCATCTTTTGGTAGACGCGGACGCAGTTTTCTGCAAAACCACACGATATGCATGCAAATGGTGCTTTTTACAGAACGCGCACGTGGATTTCTACCAAACGACGTGAAAAGCATGCCGATGCTGCTCTTTTTAGCACCCGCACATGGATTTGTGCCAAAACGCGTTTTAAGCATGCACATGCATCTTTTGGTAGACGCGGGCGCAGTTTTCTGCAAAACCACACGATATGCATGCAAATGGTGCTTTTGGCAGAACGCGCGCGTGGATTTCTACCAAACGACGTGAAAAGCATGCCGATGCTGCTCTTTTTAGCACCCGCACATGGATTTGTGCCAAAACGCGTTTTAAGCATGCACATGTATCTTTTGGTAGATGCGGGCGCAGTTTTCTGAAAAACCACACGATATGCACGCAAATGGTGCTTTTGGCAGAACGCGCACGTGGATTTCTACCAAACGACGTGAAAAGCATGCCGATGCTGCTCTTTTTAGCACCCGCACATGGATTTGTGCCAAAACGCGTTTTAAGCATGCACATGCGTCTTTTGGTAGACGCGGACGCAGTTTACTGCAAAACCACACGATATGCATGCAAATGGTGCTTTTGGAAGAACGCGCACGTGGATTTCTACCAAACGACGTGAAAAGCATGCCGATGCTGCTCTTTTTAGCACCCGCACATGGATTTGTGCCAAAACGCGTTTTAAGTATGCACATGCATCTTTTGGTAGACGCGGACGCAGTTTTCTGCAAAACCACACGATATGCATGCAAATGGTGCTTTTGGCAGAACGCGCACGTGGATTTCTACCAAACGACGTGAAAAGCATGCCGATGCTGCTCTTTTTAGCACCCGCACATGGATTTGTGCCAAAACGCGTTTTAAGCATGCACATGCATCTTTTGGTAGACGCGGACGCAGTTTTCTGCAAAACCACACGATATGCATGCAAATGGTGCTTTTGGCAGAACGCGCACGTGGATTTCTACCAAACGACGTGAAAAGCATGCCGATGCTGGTCTTTTTAGCACCCGCACGTGGATTTGTGCCAAAACGCGTTTTAAGCATGCACATGCATCTTTTGGTAGACGCGGACACAGTTTTCTGCAAAACCACACGATATGCATGCAAATGGTGCTTTTGGCAGAACGCGCACGTGGATTTCTACCAAACGACGTGAAAAGCATGCCGATGTTGCTCTTTTTAGCACCCGCACATGGATTTGTGCCAAAACGCGTTTTAAGCATGCACATGCATCTTTTGGTAGACGCGGACGCAGTTTTCTGCAAAACCACACGACATGCATGCAAATGGTGCTTTTGGCCGAACGCGCACGTGGATTTCTACCAAACGACGTGAAAAGCATGCCGATGCTGCTCTTTTTAGCACCCGCACATGGATTTGTGCCAAAACGCGTTTTAAGCATACACATGCATCTTTTGGTAGACGCGGACGCAGTTTTCTGCAAAACCACACGATATGCATGCAAATGGTGCTTTCGGCAGAACGCCCACGTGGATTTCTACCAAACGACGTGAAAAGCATGCCGATGCTGCTCTTTTTAGCACCCGCACATGGATTTGTGCCAAAACGCGTTTTAAGCATGCATATGCATCTTTTGGTAGACGCGGACGCAGTTTTCTGCAAAACCACACGATATGCATGCAAATGGTGCTTTTTGCAGAACGCGCACGTGGATTTCCACCAAACGACGTGAAAAGCATGCCGGCGCTGCTCTTTTTAGCACCCGCACATGGATTTGTGCCAAAACGCGTTTTAAGCATGCACATGCATCTTTTGGTAGACGCGGACGCAGTTTTCTGCAAAATCACACGATATGCATGCAAATGGTGCTTTTGGCAGAACGCGCACGTGGATTTCTACCAAACGACGTGAAAAGCATGCCGATGCTGCTCTTTTTAGCACCCGCACATGGATTTGTGCCAAAACGCGTTTTAAGCATGCACATGCATCTTTGGTAGACGCGGACGTGGTTGTGCAAATATCTGATTGTAACATCACAGGCGGTTAAATAACACGTAAATCGAACTGTAGCAAACATGAATCTACTATGAAAAGGTTCACACAAACGTACAGCTGTATAACGTGAAATGTGAATTGTACTATCAAAAAATTCCGTAGGGCATGAAAAGCGTTCCAAAACCTAATTTGTTTATGCGGCGCAACAAAGCACTGCTCCCAAAGGACGATGCGCTCAAAATTACAACAGACCACCTCTTTTTCTGGAGAGGCAATACAGAAAAGAGAAATATTTTTCGATTAAAGAGAAACATTGCTTATGTAATTTCGGCTTCTCTGCAAGATCGGAACCCTTTACAAGTACACGAGAACACACAGGACACTAATGCACGTCATCTGACGACACTCTATAAACAGAAGAATTTCCATACAAGCTAAAAATCTGGCCATGCGTCGACGAAGGAATCGGGTGCTATGTCGCGCAGCTGTTAGCTGTGAAGACGACACAT
>NW_027460542.1:0-60421 GCF_050947875.1 Dermacentor variabilis | reverse complement strand
GGCCCCCGGATGCAAAGGAGAAAAAGAAAAGATGCGTCGTGGAAGCTGGAATCAGTTGGCGCGGGACAAGAGCGGAGGGAGGGACCTTCATCCTGAGGTGGACATAAAAGATGAGAATGATGTGTTTTGGCATATGCACCCCTTTCGCGTCTGCGTGCGTCTATTTGACGTACAAAAATCCCTCACATGACCTGATCCTAGGTGCCTAGGCACAGCATTGTTTAGGGATTTTTGAGAAGGCGCGATGCTGGCGCCGAGCCAGGCCGAGCGACGCCGTGGCGTGTTCGTAGGTGTTCTGTGTGTTCGTCCTCGGCGTGATCGGCGTGATCCTTCTCTGGACCGCGCGTTGTTCAACATTGCTCATGTGATTGTACGTGCGTTGCTTGTGTGTTGGTTGTAGGTTCTGTGTTACTTGGTGGAAAGCCGTGAGTAGTGGCGGTGCGGCAGTGCGGCAGTGCGGCTTTGGCCTCGGTGAGCTCTGGCGGAACAGAATCTGCGTTGTGTGGCCCGTGCTTTCTTGAGAACCCGGCGGTGGTGACAATTGAAATATCGAAGTGGCCTAGCGCCTCGGCAGCGAAGTTCTGCGAGCCGCGATCTGGCGTCGCCGTGTCCGACTTTGCTTAACGGACATCGAGGGATGTGCTGCTCGCTACAAGTCATGTAAATGCAACTGCGTTTACCGCCCACTGCGTCGACCGCAGTGGGCGTTTACCGTCGACCGCCCAATGTTCAGCGCTGAATGTGTGTTTGGTGTGCTGTGCTTGAAACGAGTGGTGCAGCCGTGCAGCGGGGGCGGCGGAGGAGCAGAATGGCGTAGGGGATCCGTTTGTGCGTTCACAGACATGCGCTCCAGTCTTGGTCTCATTAGCGGCTGTCGCGGGATTGTGGCGTGCTAGTTCCTTGCCTAGTATGAAGCTTACGACGCTAACACACAGCATGTTCACGTTTTTCCGCGCTATATAAAAATACAAATAAGCTTAGTTTTGGGCCAGAAGAATGCACCAGCAACTTTGTGATCACCAGCTGATGAGTCAAGTGCTTCAGTGTCAGATGTTCAGCCGTGGACAGACAGTGAAATCAGTGACAAAGATAGTGTTTACGAACCATTGCAGACCTCAGCCAGCACGTCGAATGGAGAGTCGGACCTGACTGATGATTCCCATCTCGAGGCGAATGTTTCAGGATACGATGCTCTCATTCTTCTCAGCCCATCTCTAGAGAAATGGACACCGGCAACAACCACTTCGCCTAGTGTGACACCGCACTCTAGGCCGCCCGCTATCATTCAATTGCCATCTAGCATTATGCCCCATCTTTATGTTCACTGTTTATTACGGATGACATTTGGCTAATAATGGTCAATGAAACAAACAGGTTCACACAACAAGTGTTGAAGTCAACTACTCCCAAATCTAAATCAGGGTTGAAAAATTGGACGGAAACCAATGCCAAAGAAATGAAAGCATTTATTCGAATACTGATTTGTATTGGTCTCCTCCGTCTTCCTACTCCCAAATCTAAATCACAGTTGAAAAATTGGATGGAAACCAATCTCCAACAAACGAAAGCATTTGTTGGAATACCAATTTGTATTGATCTTGTCCATCTTCTTATCCGAGTCACTACTGGGCAAAAAGTAACCTGTATGGTGTTGAACTCATTCGTAAAAATATGAGCCGTGACCGCCTTTCCTCTACTTTTGAGGTTCCAGCATTTTGCGGACAATTAACTGGTTGCATAGTTGCAGGATCATGTCTTTAAGATCCATCCTCTGATAGAGAAATTGAGCCAAAATTTTTGCCACTGTGCTTGAGCCAGGAAAGGAGGTTGTGATAGATGAAACAATAGTGCCATGGCGTGGCAGACTTTCGTTCTTACAGAGTCAGGCTGTTCAAGGAATGTACAAAAGGCAGTTACAGGCTAAAGGTTGATGTATATGCTGGAAAGTGTGACTGAACAGTTGGCATCGGACACGCCGAAGATGTATGCTTGAAACTCCTGCAAAATTACAAGGAAGTCGTGCACCCGCTGTACGTAGACAACTTTTACATGAGCTTGCCGCTCACTCTTCGCATTCTAAAGGAAGACACTTTCATCTGTGGCACAGTTCGCTCAGTGAGGAAAGGGCTGCCAAAAGATGTCACTGCAGTAAAGGTTGCAAATGGCAGTGTTACCGGACTTCAGTCCAAAGATGGAGTGAAGGCACTGAAGTGGATGGACAAGAGGCCTGTTCTGATACTCACATCTGTCGCCAAATATAAAGCAACTTTGGTGGACAGTGGGAAGAAAACAAGGGACGGCGCACCAATCATGAAACATCAGGCCGTTCTCGATTACAATGCAGCAAAAAAGGGCTTCGACTATAGTGACCGAATGACGTTATACCACAACTGCCATAGAAAAGGACTCAAGTGGTAGAGAAAGGTAGCTGTTGAGTTGCTTGTTGGAAGTGCCATCATAAATGCGTGGAACATTCGTGGCATGCTTGAAGGAAACTCTACGCCAATTATAAAATTTCAAGATGAACTGGCTCATTCACTGTTCGGCCCTCGTCAAGACAACATCGAAGAAACTTGTGGGAGGAGTGTCCACATGCTAAGAAAAACTGGCACATTGGCACACGACACTCAGTGGCACTGCACTGGCTGCTATGCAGCCAACAGTACCAGCAGCAGCCCAAACACTACGGTGAGAGTGAGAAAAGTGACCACTTTCTGTGGACAATGCCCTGGCAAGCCATTCATCTGTTTGTTGTGCTTTAATTCTAAGCACAAGTAAGCTGAGAAGCAAGCTAGCTTCAACTGTAAAATGAGTAGGATGAAAACTTCAAAACGTGGTTAATGTTCCTACTAAATTTTAAAAGCCTTTCTCTAACGAATAAATATTTCTAACACAGGAACTGACTTCTTGTCTTTTCTAGTTGCAAGCACTTTGTAGTTCAACATAGGTTTCTAGCATCTTGAATCCATTGAGGGGCTACAGAATGTATTAAAGAAAGATAAAAATGCATAATGTTGTGCTGAATGTGATCAAGACACGTGTACAAGAAACTATAGTTATTAGTTCGATGAGGACAGTAATGTGCTTTAGCAAGTTAGAAATTTGTTACCAACTTGCCCACATTCACATCTTAACAGATTTAACAATGTTTCCACTATGTGGAGAACCTTGATCTACAGTACTTTTATCATCCTGAAGAAGGTTGGTGTTCCTATTATAACATGTGTACTTAAAAAGGTCGATCTCTCAGAATTTCATGTTGTTTTACTTGACATAAGCTTACGAGGCTTACAGATTACATGCTCATATCTCAGCGTAAACACCCACTTCCTTTTCAATGATTTTCATTTCTGTAAAAGCCCAGTAAATTTCGACAGACGAGAAGTGCAAATGCGTTTTTTATTCTTTCATACTTGGTGCTTGCTAGCCTGCTGCGATTGTGAAGTAAAGCTTCAAGAGGACAGCTGCCTGAATACTTTGCTTTTCTGCATGCAGTATTACACTTGAATTCAAGCCTTTTTGAGCTTTGAAAATTTTTAATGGTTTTGTTCCGTTGGGTTATTAACAGAAAATGTTGAAACCTTACTGTACATAAAATTTATTCTATAGCCTGTTTATTTTTACAATAGTGATTGTTCTACGAGTAATCAACATCAGCTGAACAAGGGAAGCCTATGGCTGCAGCCAGTGTTTCAACAAGAGGACTAGTTGACAAACATGAGTTTGTCACAATTTACATTGGCTCCAGCACAAAACATTCCTTATTCGACTTCACTATTTACATCTTCCTGTGAATCTGTTTGTTGCTTCAACTCCAATACACAAAGATGAGTGGAATGCATAAGCTTACTTGTAGAGCTGCTCAATGAACTTCTGCATAAGTTACCCACCTAACAAAACACACAAGACGTTTTTTAGTAAACCAAAGAAAAATAACAAAATATCATGATACTAATAGAACAACCTACTTGCACAAAGGAAAGCAGTTTATGTGCTAAATATCCACTCACGCTAATAGATGAGTTGTTTTACAGATTTCACAGGTCATGAATAAATGCTAAAGGAAGACAAACAAGGCAACTACACAAGAACATTGTGTCTTCTTACAAACCATAACAATTACGTTGGCCGATTCATTTCTCTCAGTGAGCATGTGAATCAGACAATCACATAGGCAGCCACAGCAAGTATTCAAGGTATTTATGCATAAATCAAGTTGTCAAACACACAAGCTTCCTTCATGTTCTGCATGCGAGATTTGCACTTTGGCAAATAATAATTCTATTGGACATGATGAACCACGAAGCCATAAAATAGCAATAAGAAAATACAGATAAAATGACAGGAGCACAACATAGAATCTTAACTTTTGCACGGAAGCTTAAAATTATTTTCTTAAAAAAAATTAAATTATAAGGTTTCACGTGCCAAAACCACGATCTGATTATGAGGCACGCCATAGTGGGAGACGCCAGAAATTTAGACCACCCGTGGTTCTTTAATGTGCACCTAAGTCTAAAGTACATATGTGTTTTCGCATTTGACTGCCATTGAAATGCGGCGGCCGTGGCCGGGATTCGATCCCGCGACCTCGTGCTCAGCAGCTCAACACCATAGCCACTAAGCAACCACGGCGGGTAAAATTATTTTCGTTTCCCAAAATTTAATTACCCTATGCGTAGAAGGATCCTCTTTGGGGGTCGGAAATTTAACGGAGGCACGGACAGAGAGGGACAGAATGACCAGGTACTGTGACATTTCAAAATTTTATTAAAACTCCAGGCGTGTTTATTCACTCTAACCCCTCGACAGGGCCCAACCGGTAGACCAGAGGCAGTTACAAATCAAGACCTTTCGCAATCCCGTTCATCTCAGGAGGATATATCCAGACATCTATTCAGACGATAACTGCAAACTATGCGGCAGGGTTCACGCGTTTTAGACACATTCTCTGGGAATGTGAGGTTATAGGCAGAGGAAATGCAGTGCCTCCAGACAAAGCTGCGGCGCGGTGGGCGGCCGCGCTGCGAAACTCAAACCTCCAAGATCAACTATGGGCCATCCAGCAAGCCCGTGAAGCGGCAAGGAGACAGGATCTCCGGACCTACTCGAGAGCGGCCTAGGCCCAGGCCACGAATTTGCCGGATTTTCAATAAAGTTGTTACCACCACCATGTTTTGCATGTAAACTAACAATTCGTTGGAACATACAAGTGCGTTACGAGAATAAAGTTTACATCAGGCTAAGATTTTGCAGCAAAATTATAAAGAAACCATAGGCGACCAGCAATTTAATGCATGGTATCTTTGTATATATAGAATGGGCAAATTTACATGTCACAACAGCAAATATTCAGGTGAGTTTGTAACAAAACAGGTGGACCAAGCAGGTAACAGAAACAGCACAGCACTGCTTTTAGCACTCCTTATTTGTCAGAGTTAGTGCAAACACGCAGTGCCACGCATACATAGATCACAAAGACACCCAATGTGCATTGACCAATAGTCCGAGAGATTAACAGCGCCTACACGACCATGCTACACGAAACGGGATGCATTGGCAAGAGGGCAATTAAGAAAGCCCGTTTCAAGAGGTGTAACCCTACACGCTATTGAGTATTGTACATAGCAAGATTCCAGTAATTTCTGGGGGCCTTAGTTTCATTCATGGCCAGTGTCAAGGCGTTTTTGAAGTGAACACACAAGTTCATCCCCATCGCTGCTCCTGCCAGGTACGCATGCCAATGACAAGAACATAGTGATTACGAGAGCAGGGAACTGCTTTGTTGAAGGCAAAACCGACAAGTATGCAAAACACTGTCTCAAGCAACTTCACCTTTTTCTTTGTTGAAACAATCATAACTTTATTGTTCTCTGAAGAATGACCAGCCCTTGCTTTGTGCCAATCACTGGTTGTGCATACGAAGTGCACCACCGATGAGATACTCAGTGGATAAGAGATGTGCAGCCTGACCTTGCTGCTATTTGAGGCGCAAACACAGATGTGATGAAAAAAAAAAAAAATCAGCTATAGATCCCCTCTCCCCTGAATCTACCGTTTAGGACTGCTATGTCTAGGACCACGCTCATTGTGCCAAACGGGCACAAGGAGTGCACCACTTTTGCTGTGAAAAGTGGGAGAAAGAGGTTGCCCAGTGCCTGTAGCAGGCAGAACATTGTGGCCCCACCCATGGTGCCTCTCTACCTCATTCCAGATTCTGTTAAGCATAACTACTGAGGGGAAATGAGCATTAAAATTCTACAAAGACAAAATGTGACAAGCACATGCTTAAAACTTAGATCAGGTCTTCCTGTCGTCGAAGAGCTTCTAATTTCTGGTACTTCCCCGAATCATCGACCACACTGTGCAGAAGGAAAGCATTCCAAAAATATTGCAACTTGCTTGTTTAGAAAACTAATAAAAGACACTCCCCCCCCCCCCACTTTTTTTTTCTTTTTTTACTTTCCATCGACTCTGACTTTCATTATGTTAATAAACTTCACAAGAGCTTGCTATCAGGCTAGTTTGTACACACTGCTAAGAATGAAAAAATGCAGAGAAAATGGGACAAGAAAGAAAGGCCTACATAATGTTGATTTGCATGCGACAATTTATATCAAGGACGGGGTGCTGGACCAGGGAAGCTAAAAAGCCGCCACAACAAACAGGTGGGAGGGGAGCTAGGTGAATGGCTTCGACATGTCCACACATGCAGAAACATAAATATAGGAATGTTAGAGAATGCTGTGTCGTTTTAAAGCACTAGGATCGGTTAATTTTTTGCAAGCTTTCTACTGAGCTAGAGATCCAACGATATGAAAAACAAGAAATGCTCACCTTCCCTTGAAATAGAATCGATCAGCCTATTGCACATATCGGGCGGAGGACTTACTCGTGAATACTTTTACTATACTTTTACCAGATCACCTTCCTTTCTCTACGGCACACAGCAGTAAATCCTAATGTTATCTACGACATTAGGCTGTCTGTAATCAACTAAAAAAAGCTAGATCATCCTGTGAATCTTTTAAAACAATTTTTCCAGTCTCTTAAGGAGGCTAGGAAAGGGAAATTTATGCCATCGATCTGGCATTGCAGCGGCCACCTGTGCTCGTTGTTTACATTTCTTGCACCGCTCATCCTCTTCTAGTTTCACTATTCAAACGAAAAGCATTCGCAAATATGTATTCTTTTGTATCTTTGTGAATTTATTCATTTACCGCCAATACAAGCGCTTTGTGCCTGCCGAAATGGCAAGACAAGCGCTGAACAGATCGCGGAAGCAGACGACAGCGAACAGGTTATAACTAGCGCCACTCTGCTCGTACGTACTGTCCCTAGCGGCAAAAGAGGCCAACTAGACCAGGCGTGCTGGAGGAGGGAGATCTGTGAAGGTCTGGAGTTCAGTAGGTCGTAAACGCAATGCACCCGTTCGCACCACCACGCCACCGGGGTACACGCCGCGCAACGCCGGCCCTTCTTGAGCCTCTGGGACACAAAAGCATGGCCTACGAGATTAAACACACAACTTACTACGCTTCCGTTTTTAACAATACTCATTAGAATTGACAAAATTATTGCTTGAGGTGCAGAAATTCAGATGCACTGTTTTTACTGCAATGAAGTTTAGTTGCTTCTCAGCATCACATTAGAGATGTTAACAGCCCGTACGGTGTATGGCATCGTCATTGCCGTATGCATCAAGCCGTCAAAGCTTCATGTTCTTTTTCTATGGCTTCGTGATATTGACAGACGTCAGCCAGCAGCCAGCTTTGAACTAGCTTAATTCAGTCAGTTGAAATGTCTCGTGTCTCTGTGAGCGACGCCCTCTCTCCCAGTACAGAGGATGCGGATTGCGCTACAAAAGAGCTGGAAGCAGAACTGCAACGCCTCGCCGTTAACGACGAGGCGGTTAGCCAGTCGAACGAAGCTATACGTGATGTCGTCACTGGAGTCGTTGACAAGGTGAACGAACTTCTCGCTTCTCCCGCAGTTTTCGGTGACACAGAAGACGGCGGGCCTAATGCCGACCGACTCTTGTCCTACCTGAAGGCCGAAAAAAGTTACTGCGCCAGCATCAGAAAGCAGGCGAAATTCATCCCGCCGCCGCTTCAAACCCGGGACGCGACCGGAAAGCGCACGACTTCGGAAGAGGACTCGGAAATGCAGCGACGAGTCGCTGCGGTCCTGGATAAAGACATCGAGTTCCGGGCTTGTAGCCAAGAGCGACGGTGCGCCGAGCTCGTCGGCCTGCTGACCGACGATCACGAGTCCGTTGAGGCCGCGAAGCCGTGGTCCACGTCCGAGCCGGGTTCCGCAGAGCGACCCACCGAACTGGACCGGATTCTGTTGAACGCCGCGTGTTCAGCTCTTCCTCGGCTCATCGAGACCAGAGCCCGAGAGTGGCTGAGCGAAGTGGACGAGGAGGAGGACCACGACGAGACGCTGCACGCGTCCCTTCCAGAAGAGCTGGCGCGGTACGCCAGACTCGCGGCAGTTCTGGACGCGGAGCAGGCCCGTCGCTCGTCGGAAATACTGCACTTGCGCGCGGAGTTCCGTAAGCGAGCTGCATTGGTGAGGAACTTGTTGGCCCAAAAAGAACGGTTACGCCGCGTCCAAGAGTCCTGCGAGCAGCGCGAAAGACTCGTGGGCGACGTGACGCGCAGCGTCTCCGGCGTGCGCGATCACCTCGCTTCGAGGGTGAAACTGTGCGAGTCGCTGATGGCAGTTGCCGACGCTCACACACGGCAAGATGCCGCGGTATGCCCTGACGCTGAGTCCGTGGCCGATCATGGAGCCGCCATAGGCAAGCGCTGCGCTCGACTGACCGAAGCCGCGGCTACGAAAGTGGGCGCAGTTGAGGAACTGCAGCGCAAAAGGGCGTCCATGAAAGGGCTGGTCGGTAGGCTTGACAATGATCTTATCGCGGCCTGCCAGGGTAGCGTAGAGACGTGGCTTGAAGGCATGAAGGCAAAGACCCAGCGCGACGAAAATCAGGACATGATCCGCGCGCTGTTCGTTGAATTCCATACGGCGCCGGACCGTTTCCTGCGCCGAATGAAAGCTATGGACGACGCCGATGTAGCTACTCCCGAAAGCTAAAAAAATTTAGGAGCAAGCTGCAAAGTCAGTACGAAGCAGGCCTAAAGTTTACGTGCGGTGAAAGAAAGAAACTTTGTTGTTCCTGTGTGTTGTGTTCAGTTTACGAGTTCAGGAATTAAAAAGCAGAACAAGTGGTCTGTCTGGTTTTTTGTTTTGAAGAATGCTGCAAACTCGACAGATGTTACGTACGTACAATGCCCAGCGACAGAAACGCGATACGCGGACATGGCGGCCGGTATATATATAATATATATATATATATATATATACATTGCCACATGAAATAACTTAATGCGGCCTAACTGCATTCTCCCTCAACGATCACCGGTGGCGCAAAAAGCGCCGGCCGCCATGCTGTCTGAGTATCGCGTTTCGATCGCTGAGCACTACATAAAATGTGAAGGTCCCTTTGCAGATTACTAGATCACTAGGTATACCCATTTAAGTCGTTTCTTCTGCAGCTGTCCGTGCCTTCCGACAGGTAGCCATTCGAAACAGAAAATGGCTTCCGCTGCCTCTTATACGTGCATTGGATATAATATCAAATCAGGGAGGGGGGGAGGCACGTGGCCCCCCGTACCCGTTCTAGTGTGCCCATATCGCCGAAAAAAATTCCTGCCTTAGGCACTGTGTATGCCTCTAACCTCTTTGATGCCAACTTCAACGGATGTATGTTTCATCGAACAGTGCTGTGGAAAAGGCTACAACCCTTATTTTTAAACTGCATTACGCTCGGTATAGCCAACATTTCGTTAGATAAAGGTAATGGCAGACCGAAAAGTGCCTGAAGTATTCAAAGAATGATAACCGCAATAAAGAGCTAATGTATTTTTCTTGTATCACACAGGCTGTCTCTGTTATGTGTGTACATAAAAGCGGCCATTTGGTTGATCTCGAAATCGGACATCCAAACCTACTGACACTTGAAAATGGCACTGCACTCATCAAATCCGCGGCACATGTTCCGCTGAAATCCGCAAGCGCTGTAGCACCAAGACGTCTGCTAATGCTCGTGGACATGGTATTATATTTAGTGCGGAGTGAATTGCTCCCCTTCGTCGATGCTCAAGACAGCATTCGTGTAACGAATGTTCAGTTACACTATATTCAATTTGTCATTATCCAGCCTAAGTAAGTAAACCGCATGCATCTAACGGAGATCTCCAGTTACGTATTTGTGTGCTGCCTGGACCGAACAGTTCTAGTAACACTTCATAACGAGGCGCTATATAGCTAATGTAGCACAGCAGACCTAGCTATATATGCGCCAACGTACTTCGGGCTGCCTCTCGCTTCAGCGCGTCTCAGAAACGAGGTTCTGCGACCTCCAACACAAGGCACGCGGGAATACGGCCCGCACGAAGCCGCCACCCATCTCGGCTCGCCTCCGTTTGCACCCGCCGCAGATTGCCTCCGAGATATGGCGCGCGGGTCACGTGTTCGCGGGCACATCCATGAATTAAGACTGAAGGAGTATCCCGTTCGAGTTACATGTAGGCACCAACATCTTGAAAACACATGACAAAAAAAAAAAAGCGAATGCTTCCACTTCGCGGCGTCTTTCGTGTTCCACGTATCTCTTTGCGAGAGCAAACTGGTCAAACATATCAACGAAATCAATCCTCCCAGGATGTTCATTTCCAGGCTGCGACAGAGAGCGCCACAGGCAAGGTCATCGGAGGTTATTTCCACGGCCTATGGATAGAAGCATAGCTGCTTGCACATGTGCGCCTGGTCTTTTGCGACGTGGTTTCGACTCCGCTCAGCATCGGAGAATAGGAATGTTTTTTCTTTTTTTTTCGTCATCGTAGGGCGTCCCATTCCCAGTGGCACATACATGTAGCGACCCAAGTCGGCGTCAAACACGTTCGTTGAAGAACGGCACACACATAATGGCACACCTGTTTTTATTCAGCGGCCGTGGTATTTCTATGGTCAGTCGTCCGGCGTTGTCTTGTCGCATGGTTCAGTACGCACTACATATACCTCGCCTCGTCAATGCGCTGGCATCAAGGATGTGGACAAAGCGATTGCGTAATCGCTAAGGAAGGAAGGAAGGAAAAAGTGGAGAAGGCAGGGAGGTTAACCAGTTTGCTACCCTACACATGAGAGAGGGCGATGAAAGATGGGGAAGGGGAAGAGAGAGAGAGCACATAGCACAGCACCCACACACCGTCCGTTAAATCGCTAAAATTGGCACGGCAGTATATGAGGCACGCCCTCGCGGTACATGCCTTAATTTGGCATTGTAAGTGAACGATCACAGCGCATCTATATAGTTCTCTATAGTAACCTTTGATTCATTGATCGATTGATTGGTGTTATGGCGGAAGGGCACAGTTCTGAGCAATATAATAGCTTTTCTAAAAAGCTCTGTGAAGCCAATGCAGTCTCTCCAGGTGGCGTTTGTCAAACGCGCGGTGCTCTTTCTACTCCGCCTTCGTCGACAACAGCCCATTAGGACATCGTCGCCGCTTCGCGCGAGACCACTCAACAACGCCCGCACGCTCGCCCGCAAGTCCGGCGCCAACTCTTCTTCCCAATTTAAACGCCCACTGCGTCGACCGCAGTGGGCGTTTACCGTCGACCGCCCACTGTTCAGCGCTGAATGTGTGTTTGGTGTGCGGTGCTCAGTGGCGTAGCTAGCTCGTCTGGCACCCGGGGCCCATAGGTCTTTTGTCACCCCCCCCCTCCCTAGGGTGTAGCCGGCGGAAAGAGGGGTGTCTTCAGACGTATATGACACCTCCCCCCCCCCCCCCCCCACTGGCCCCTTGCACCCGGGGCCCTCGGCCCCCCTGTTGCTACGCCAATGGCTGTGCTTAAAACGAGTGGTGAAACGCTCGCCCGCAAGTCCGGCGCCCACTTCTTCCCAATTTAGCCGCGCTTTCTCCAGAGAGTGATGACGCTAGATGCACGCAACGTTTCCTCCGAGCGAGTCACATGTAGCTGCCTGGGACTAAATGTTCGCCCGGCGACGCTTTTCGCTGGACGAGCGCTCGGCCTGAAGCAGCCCGCCATCGGTGCTGGCCATGTGCTGTGCTCAATTCTTCCCCATTTTCCTTTTTAAAGCGCACAGATTTTTTGGCTCTTTTTTTATTCTCTTACCTCATAAATTCCCGAAGCACTATTGCATGAGGGGCCCCCGGATGCAAAGGAGAAAAAGAAAAGATGCGTCGTGGAAGCTGGAATCAGTTGGCGCGGGACAAGAGCGGAGGGAGGGACCTTCATCCTGAGGTGGACATAAAAGATGAGAATGATGTGTTTTGGCATATGCACCCCTTTCGCGTCTGCGTGCGTCTATTTGACGTACAAAAATCCCTCACATGACCTGATCCTAGGTGCCTAGGCACAGCATTGTTTAGGGATTTTTGAGAAGGCGCGATGCTGGCGCCGAGCCAGGCCGAGCGACGCCGTGGCGTGTTCGTAGGTGTTCTGTGTGTTCGTCCTCGGCGTGATCGGCGTGATCCTTCTCTGGACCGCGCGTTGTTCAACATTGCTCATGTGATTGTACGTGCGTTGCTTGTGTGTTGGTTGTAGGTTCTGTGTTACTTGGTGGAAAGCCGTGAGTAGTGGCGGTGCGGCAGTGCGGCAGTGCGGCTTTGGCCTCGGTGAGCTCTGGCGGAACAGAATCTGCGTTGTGTGGCCCGTGCTTTCTTGAGAACCCGGCGGTGGTGACAATTGAAATATCGAAGTGGCCTAGCGCCTCGGCAGCGAAGTTCTGCGAGCCGCGATCTGGCGTCGCCGTGTCCGACTTTGCTTAACGGACATCGAGGGATGTGCTGCTCGCTACAAGTCATGTAAATGCAACTGCGTTTACCGCCCACTGCGTCGACCGCAGTGGGCGTTTACCGTCGACCGCCCAATGTTCAGCGCTGAATGTGTGTTTGGTGTGCTGTGCTTGAAACGAGTGGTGCAGCCGTGCAGCGGGGGCGGCGGAGGAGCAGAATGGCGTAGGGGATCCGTTTGTGCGTTCACAGACATGCGCTCCAGTCTTGGTCTCATTAGCGGCTGTCGCGGGATTGTGGCGTGCTAGTTCCTTGCCTAGTATGAAGCTTACGACGCTAACACACAGCATGTTCACGTTTTTCCGCGCTATATAAAAATACAAATAAGCTTAGTTTTGGGCCAGAAGAATGCACCAGCAACTTTGTGATCACCAGCTGATGAGTCAAGTGCTTCAGTGTCAGATGTTCAGCCGTGGACAGACAGTGAAATCAGTGACAAAGATAGTGTTTACGAACCATTGCAGACCTCAGCCAGCACGTCGAATGGAGAGTCGGACCTGACTGATGATTCCCATCTCGAGGCGAATGTTTCAGGATACGATGCTCTCATTCTTCTCAGCCCATCTCTAGAGAAATGGACACCGGCAACAACCACTTCGCCTAGTGTGACACCGCACTCTAGGCCGCCCGCTATCATTCAATTGCCATCTAGCATTATGCCCCATCTTTATGTTCACTGTTTATTACGGATGACATTTGGCTAATAATGGTCAATGAAACAAACAGGTTCACACAACAAGTGTTGAAGTCAACTACTCCCAAATCTAAATCAGGGTTGAAAAATTGGACGGAAACCAATGCCAAAGAAATGAAAGCATTTATTCGAATACTGATTTGTATTGGTCTCCTCCGTCTTCCTACTCCCAAATCTAAATCACAGTTGAAAAATTGGATGGAAACCAATCTCCAACAAACGAAAGCATTTGTTGGAATACCAATTTGTATTGATCTTGTCCATCTTCTTATCCGAGTCACTACTGGGCAAAAAGTAACCTGTATGGTGTTGAACTCATTCGTAAAAATATGAGCCGTGACCGCCTTTCCTCTACTTTTGAGGTTCCAGCATTTTGCGGACAATTAACTGGTTGCATAGTTGCAGGATCATGTCTTTAAGATCCATCCTCTGATAGAGAAATTGAGCCAAAATTTTTGCCACTGTGCTTGAGCCAGGAAAGGAGGTTGTGATAGATGAAACAATAGTGCCATGGCGTGGCAGACTTTCGTTCTTACAGAGTCAGGCTGTTCAAGGAATGTACAAAAGGCAGTTACAGGCTAAAGGTTGATGTATATGCTGGAAAGTGTGACTGAACAGTTGGCATCGGACACGCCGAAGATGTATGCTTGAAACTCCTGCAAAATTACAAGGAAGTCGTGCACCCGCTGTACGTAGACAACTTTTACATGAGCTTGCCGCTCACTCTTCGCATTCTAAAGGAAGACACTTTCATCTGTGGCACAGTTCGCTCAGTGAGGAAAGGGCTGCCAAAAGATGTCACTGCAGTAAAGGTTGCAAATGGCAGTGTTACCGGACTTCAGTCCAAAGATGGAGTGAAGGCACTGAAGTGGATGGACAAGAGGCCTGTTCTGATACTCACATCTGTCGCCAAATATAAAGCAACTTTGGTGGACAGTGGGAAGAAAACAAGGGACGGCGCACCAATCATGAAACATCAGGCCGTTCTCGATTACAATGCAGCAAAAAAGGGCTTCGACTATAGTGACCGAATGACGTTATACCACAACTGCCATAGAAAAGGACTCAAGTGGTAGAGAAAGGTAGCTGTTGAGTTGCTTGTTGGAAGTGCCATCATAAATGCGTGGAACATTCGTGGCATGCTTGAAGGAAACTCTACGCCAATTATAAAATTTCAAGATGAACTGGCTCATTCACTGTTCGGCCCTCGTCAAGACAACATCGAAGAAACTTGTGGGAGGAGTGTCCACATGCTAAGAAAAACTGGCACATTGGCACACGACACTCAGTGGCACTGCACTGGCTGCTATGCAGCCAACAGTACCAGCAGCAGCCCAAACACTACGGTGAGAGTGAGAAAAGTGACCACTTTCTGTGGACAATGCCCTGGCAAGCCATTCATCTGTTTGTTGTGCTTTAATTCTAAGCACAAGTAAGCTGAGAAGCAAGCTAGCTTCAACTGTAAAATGAGTAGGATGAAAACTTCAAAACGTGGTTAATGTTCCTACTAAATTTTAAAAGCCTTTCTCTAACGAATAAATATTTCTAACACAGGAACTGACTTCTTGTCTTTTCTAGTTGCAAGCACTTTGTAGTTCAACATAGGTTTCTAGCATCTTGAATCCATTGAGGGGCTACAGAATGTATTAAAGAAAGATAAAAATGCATAATGTTGTGCTGAATGTGATCAAGACACGTGTACAAGAAACTATAGTTATTAGTTCGATGAGGACAGTAATGTGCTTTAGCAAGTTAGAAATTTGTTACCAACTTGCCCACATTCACATCTTAACAGATTTAACAATGTTTCCACTATGTGGAGAACCTTGATCTACAGTACTTTTATCATCCTGAAGAAGGTTGGTGTTCCTATTATAACATGTGTACTTAAAAAGGTCGATCTCTCAGAATTTCATGTTGTTTTACTTGACATAAGCTTACGAGGCTTACAGATTACATGCTCATATCTCAGCGTAAACACCCACTTCCTTTTCAATGATTTTCATTTCTGTAAAAGCCCAGTAAATTTCGACAGACGAGAAGTGCAAATGCGTTTTTTATTCTTTCATACTTGGTGCTTGCTAGCCTGCTGCGATTGTGAAGTAAAGCTTCAAGAGGACAGCTGCCTGAATACTTTGCTTTTCTGCATGCAGTATTACACTTGAATTCAAGCCTTTTTGAGCTTTGAAAATTTTTAATGGTTTTGTTCCGTTGGGTTATTAACAGAAAATGTTGAAACCTTACTGTACATAAAATTTATTCTATAGCCTGTTTATTTTTACAATAGTGATTGTTCTACGAGTAATCAACATCAGCTGAACAAGGGAAGCCTATGGCTGCAGCCAGTGTTTCAACAAGAGGACTAGTTGACAAACATGAGTTTGTCACAATTTACATTGGCTCCAGCACAAAACATTCCTTATTCGACTTCACTATTTACATCTTCCTGTGAATCTGTTTGTTGCTTCAACTCCAATACACAAAGATGAGTGGAATGCATAAGCTTACTTGTAGAGCTGCTCAATGAACTTCTGCATAAGTTACCCACCTAACAAAACACACAAGACGTTTTTTAGTAAACCAAAGAAAAATAACAAAATATCATGATACTAATAGAACAACCTACTTGCACAAAGGAAAGCAGTTTATGTGCTAAATATCCACTCACGCTAATAGATGAGTTGTTTTACAGATTTCACAGGTCATGAATAAATGCTAAAGGAAGACAAACAAGGCAACTACACAAGAACATTGTGTCTTCTTACAAACCATAACAATTACGTTGGCCGATTCATTTCTCTCAGTGAGCATGTGAATCAGACAATCACATAGGCAGCCACAGCAAGTATTCAAGGTATTTATGCATAAATCAAGTTGTCAAACACACAAGCTTCCTTCATGTTCTGCATGCGAGATTTGCACTTTGGCAAATAATAATTCTATTGGACATGATGAACCACGAAGCCATAAAATAGCAATAAGAAAATACAGATAAAATGACAGGAGCACAACATAGAATCTTAACTTTTGCACGGAAGCTTAAAATTATTTTCTTAAAAAAAATTAAATTATAAGGTTTCACGTGCCAAAACCACGATCTGATTATGAGGCACGCCATAGTGGGAGACGCCAGAAATTTAGACCACCCGTGGTTCTTTAATGTGCACCTAAGTCTAAAGTACATATGTGTTTTCGCATTTGACTGCCATTGAAATGCGGCGGCCGTGGCCGGGATTCGATCCCGCGACCTCGTGCTCAGCAGCTCAACACCATAGCCACTAAGCAACCACGGCGGGTAAAATTATTTTCGTTTCCCAAAATTTAATTACCCTATGCGTAGAAGGATCCTCTTTGGGGGTCGGAAATTTAACGGAGGCACGGACAGAGAGGGACAGAATGACCAGGTACTGTGACATTTCAAAATTTTATTAAAACTCCAGGCGTGTTTATTCACTCTAACCCCTCGACAGGGCCCAACCGGTAGACCAGAGGCAGTTACAAATCAAGACCTTTCGCAATCCCGTTCATCTCAGGAGGATATATCCAGACATCTATTCAGACGATAACTGCAAACTATGCGGCAGGGTTCACGCGTTTTAGACACATTCTCTGGGAATGTGAGGTTATAGGCAGAGGAAATGCAGTGCCTCCAGACAAAGCTGCGGCGCGGTGGGCGGCCGCGCTGCGAAACTCAAACCTCCAAGATCAACTATGGGCCATCCAGCAAGCCCGTGAAGCGGCAAGGAGACAGGATCTCCGGACCTACTCGAGAGCGGCCTAGGCCCAGGCCACGAATTTGCCGGATTTTCAATAAAGTTGTTACCACCACCATGTTTTGCATGTAAACTAACAATTCGTTGGAACATACAAGTGCGTTACGAGAATAAAGTTTACATCAGGCTAAGATTTTGCAGCAAAATTATAAAGAAACCATAGGCGACCAGCAATTTAATGCATGGTATCTTTGTATATATAGAATGGGCAAATTTACATGTCACAACAGCAAATATTCAGGTGAGTTTGTAACAAAACAGGTGGACCAAGCAGGTAACAGAAACAGCACAGCACTGCTTTTAGCACTCCTTATTTGTCAGAGTTAGTGCAAACACGCAGTGCCACGCATACATAGATCACAAAGACACCCAATGTGCATTGACCAATAGTCCGAGAGATTAACAGCGCCTACACGACCATGCTACACGAAACGGGATGCATTGGCAAGAGGGCAATTAAGAAAGCCCGTTTCAAGAGGTGTAACCCTACACGCTATTGAGTATTGTACATAGCAAGATTCCAGTAATTTCTGGGGGCCTTAGTTTCATTCATGGCCAGTGTCAAGGCGTTTTTGAAGTGAACACACAAGTTCATCCCCATCGCTGCTCCTGCCAGGTACGCATGCCAATGACAAGAACATAGTGATTACGAGAGCAGGGAACTGCTTTGTTGAAGGCAAAACCGACAAGTATGCAAAACACTGTCTCAAGCAACTTCACCTTTTTCTTTGTTGAAACAATCATAACTTTATTGTTCTCTGAAGAATGACCAGCCCTTGCTTTGTGCCAATCACTGGTTGTGCATACGAAGTGCACCACCGATGAGATACTCAGTGGATAAGAGATGTGCAGCCTGACCTTGCTGCTATTTGAGGCGCAAACACAGATGTGATGAAAAAAAAAAAAAATCAGCTATAGATCCCCTCTCCCCTGAATCTACCGTTTAGGACTGCTATGTCTAGGACCACGCTCATTGTGCCAAACGGGCACAAGGAGTGCACCACTTTTGCTGTGAAAAGTGGGAGAAAGAGGTTGCCCAGTGCCTGTAGCAGGCAGAACATTGTGGCCCCACCCATGGTGCCTCTCTACCTCATTCCAGATTCTGTTAAGCATAACTACTGAGGGGAAATGAGCATTAAAATTCTACAAAGACAAAATGTGACAAGCACATGCTTAAAACTTAGATCAGGTCTTCCTGTCGTCGAAGAGCTTCTAATTTCTGGTACTTCCCCGAATCATCGACCACACTGTGCAGAAGGAAAGCATTCCAAAAATATTGCAACTTGCTTGTTTAGAAAACTAATAAAAGACACTCCCCCCCCCCCCACTTTTTTTTTCTTTTTTTACTTTCCATCGACTCTGACTTTCATTATGTTAATAAACTTCACAAGAGCTTGCTATCAGGCTAGTTTGTACACACTGCTAAGAATGAAAAAATGCAGAGAAAATGGGACAAGAAAGAAAGGCCTACATAATGTTGATTTGCATGCGACAATTTATATCAAGGACGGGGTGCTGGACCAGGGAAGCTAAAAAGCCGCCACAACAAACAGGTGGGAGGGGAGCTAGGTGAATGGCTTCGACATGTCCACACATGCAGAAACATAAATATAGGAATGTTAGAGAATGCTGTGTCGTTTTAAAGCACTAGGATCGGTTAATTTTTTGCAAGCTTTCTACTGAGCTAGAGATCCAACGATATGAAAAACAAGAAATGCTCACCTTCCCTTGAAATAGAATCGATCAGCCTATTGCACATATCGGGCGGAGGACTTACTCGTGAATACTTTTACTATACTTTTACCAGATCACCTTCCTTTCTCTACGGCACACAGCAGTAAATCCTAATGTTATCTACGACATTAGGCTGTCTGTAATCAACTAAAAAAAGCTAGATCATCCTGTGAATCTTTTAAAACAATTTTTCCAGTCTCTTAAGGAGGCTAGGAAAGGGAAATTTATGCCATCGATCTGGCATTGCAGCGGCCACCTGTGCTCGTTGTTTACATTTCTTGCACCGCTCATCCTCTTCTAGTTTCACTATTCAAACGAAAAGCATTCGCAAATATGTATTCTTTTGTATCTTTGTGAATTTATTCATTTACCGCCAATACAAGCGCTTTGTGCCTGCCGAAATGGCAAGACAAGCGCTGAACAGATCGCGGAAGCAGACGACAGCGAACAGGTTATAACTAGCGCCACTCTGCTCGTACGTACTGTCCCTAGCGGCAAAAGAGGCCAACTAGACCAGGCGTGCTGGAGGAGGGAGATCTGTGAAGGTCTGGAGTTCAGTAGGTCGTAAACGCAATGCACCCGTTCGCACCACCACGCCACCGGGGTACACGCCGCGCAACGCCGGCCCTTCTTGAGCCTCTGGGACACAAAAGCATGGCCTACGAGATTAAACACACAACTTACTACGCTTCCGTTTTTAACAATACTCATTAGAATTGACAAAATTATTGCTTGAGGTGCAGAAATTCAGATGCACTGTTTTTACTGCAATGAAGTTTAGTTGCTTCTCAGCATCACATTAGAGATGTTAACAGCCCGTACGGTGTATGGCATCGTCATTGCCGTATGCATCAAGCCGTCAAAGCTTCATGTTCTTTTTCTATGGCTTCGTGATATTGACAGACGTCAGCCAGCAGCCAGCTTTGAACTAGCTTAATTCAGTCAGTTGAAATGTCTCGTGTCTCTGTGAGCGACGCCCTCTCTCCCAGTACAGAGGATGCGGATTGCGCTACAAAAGAGCTGGAAGCAGAACTGCAACGCCTCGCCGTTAACGACGAGGCGGTTAGCCAGTCGAACGAAGCTATACGTGATGTCGTCACTGGAGTCGTTGACAAGGTGAACGAACTTCTCGCTTCTCCCGCAGTTTTCGGTGACACAGAAGACGGCGGGCCTAATGCCGACCGACTCTTGTCCTACCTGAAGGCCGAAAAAAGTTACTGCGCCAGCATCAGAAAGCAGGCGAAATTCATCCCGCCGCCGCTTCAAACCCGGGACGCGACCGGAAAGCGCACGACTTCGGAAGAGGACTCGGAAATGCAGCGACGAGTCGCTGCGGTCCTGGATAAAGACATCGAGTTCCGGGCTTGTAGCCAAGAGCGACGGTGCGCCGAGCTCGTCGGCCTGCTGACCGACGATCACGAGTCCGTTGAGGCCGCGAAGCCGTGGTCCACGTCCGAGCCGGGTTCCGCAGAGCGACCCACCGAACTGGACCGGATTCTGTTGAACGCCGCGTGTTCAGCTCTTCCTCGGCTCATCGAGACCAGAGCCCGAGAGTGGCTGAGCGAAGTGGACGAGGAGGAGGACCACGACGAGACGCTGCACGCGTCCCTTCCAGAAGAGCTGGCGCGGTACGCCAGACTCGCGGCAGTTCTGGACGCGGAGCAGGCCCGTCGCTCGTCGGAAATACTGCACTTGCGCGCGGAGTTCCGTAAGCGAGCTGCATTGGTGAGGAACTTGTTGGCCCAAAAAGAACGGTTACGCCGCGTCCAAGAGTCCTGCGAGCAGCGCGAAAGACTCGTGGGCGACGTGACGCGCAGCGTCTCCGGCGTGCGCGATCACCTCGCTTCGAGGGTGAAACTGTGCGAGTCGCTGATGGCAGTTGCCGACGCTCACACACGGCAAGATGCCGCGGTATGCCCTGACGCTGAGTCCGTGGCCGATCATGGAGCCGCCATAGGCAAGCGCTGCGCTCGACTGACCGAAGCCGCGGCTACGAAAGTGGGCGCAGTTGAGGAACTGCAGCGCAAAAGGGCGTCCATGAAAGGGCTGGTCGGTAGGCTTGACAATGATCTTATCGCGGCCTGCCAGGGTAGCGTAGAGACGTGGCTTGAAGGCATGAAGGCAAAGACCCAGCGCGACGAAAATCAGGACATGATCCGCGCGCTGTTCGTTGAATTCCATACGGCGCCGGACCGTTTCCTGCGCCGAATGAAAGCTATGGACGACGCCGATGTAGCTACTCCCGAAAGCTAAAAAAATTTAGGAGCAAGCTGCAAAGTCAGTACGAAGCAGGCCTAAAGTTTACGTGCGGTGAAAGAAAGAAACTTTGTTGTTCCTGTGTGTTGTGTTCAGTTTACGAGTTCAGGAATTAAAAAGCAGAACAAGTGGTCTGTCTGGTTTTTTGTTTTGAAGAATGCTGCAAACTCGACAGATGTTACGTACGTACAATGCCCAGCGACAGAAACGCGATACGCGGACATGGCGGCCGGTATATATATAATATATATATATATATATATATATACATTGCCACATGAAATAACTTAATGCGGCCTAACTGCATTCTCCCTCAACGATCACCGGTGGCGCAAAAAGCGCCGGCCGCCATGCTGTCTGAGTATCGCGTTTCGATCGCTGAGCACTACATAAAATGTGAAGGTCCCTTTGCAGATTACTAGATCACTAGGTATACCCATTTAAGTCGTTTCTTCTGCAGCTGTCCGTGCCTTCCGACAGGTAGCCATTCGAAACAGAAAATGGCTTCCGCTGCCTCTTATACGTGCATTGGATATAATATCAAATCAGGGAGGGGGGGAGGCACGTGGCCCCCCGTACCCGTTCTAGTGTGCCCATATCGCCGAAAAAAATTCCTGCCTTAGGCACTGTGTATGCCTCTAACCTCTTTGATGCCAACTTCAACGGATGTATGTTTCATCGAACAGTGCTGTGGAAAAGGCTACAACCCTTATTTTTAAACTGCATTACGCTCGGTATAGCCAACATTTCGTTAGATAAAGGTAATGGCAGACCGAAAAGTGCCTGAAGTATTCAAAGAATGATAACCGCAATAAAGAGCTAATGTATTTTTCTTGTATCACACAGGCTGTCTCTGTTATGTGTGTACATAAAAGCGGCCATTTGGTTGATCTCGAAATCGGACATCCAAACCTACTGACACTTGAAAATGGCACTGCACTCATCAAATCCGCGGCACATGTTCCGCTGAAATCCGCAAGCGCTGTAGCACCAAGACGTCTGCTAATGCTCGTGGACATGGTATTATATTTAGTGCGGAGTGAATTGCTCCCCTTCGTCGATGCTCAAGACAGCATTCGTGTAACGAATGTTCAGTTACACTATATTCAATTTGTCATTATCCAGCCTAAGTAAGTAAACCGCATGCATCTAACGGAGATCTCCAGTTACGTATTTGTGTGCTGCCTGGACCGAACAGTTCTAGTAACACTTCATAACGAGGCGCTATATAGCTAATGTAGCACAGCAGACCTAGCTATATATGCGCCAACGTACTTCGGGCTGCCTCTCGCTTCAGCGCGTCTCAGAAACGAGGTTCTGCGACCTCCAACACAAGGCACGCGGGAATACGGCCCGCACGAAGCCGCCACCCATCTCGGCTCGCCTCCGTTTGCACCCGCCGCAGATTGCCTCCGAGATATGGCGCGCGGGTCACGTGTTCGCGGGCACATCCATGAATTAAGACTGAAGGAGTATCCCGTTCGAGTTACATGTAGGCACCAACATCTTGAAAACACATGACAAAAAAAAAAAAAGCGAATGCTTCCACTTCGCGGCGTCTTTCGTGTTCCACGTATCTCTTTGCGAGAGCAAACTGGTCAAACATATCAACGAAATCAATCCTCCCAGGATGTTCATTTCCAGGCTGCGACAGAGAGCGCCACAGGCAAGGTCATCGGAGGTTATTTCCACGGCCTATGGATAGAAGCATAGCTGCTTGCACATGTGCGCCTGGTCTTTTGCGACGTGGTTTCGACTCCGCTCAGCATCGGAGAATAGGAATGTTTTTTCTTTTTTTTTCGTCATCGTAGGGCGTCCCATTCCCAGTGGCACATACATGTAGCGACCCAAGTCGGCGTCAAACACGTTCGTTGAAGAACGGCACACACATAATGGCACACCTGTTTTTATTCAGCGGCCGTGGTATTTCTATGGTCAGTCGTCCGGCGTTGTCTTGTCGCATGGTTCAGTACGCACTACATATACCTCGCCTCGTCAATGCGCTGGCATCAAGGATGTGGACAAAGCGATTGCGTAATCGCTAAGGAAGGAAGGAAGGAAAAAGTGGAGAAGGCAGGGAGGTTAACCAGTTTGCTACCCTACACATGAGAGAGGGCGATGAAAGATGGGGAAGGGGAAGAGAGAGAGAGCACATAGCACAGCACCCACACACCGTCCGTTAAATCGCTAAAATTGGCACGGCAGTATATGAGGCACGCCCTCGCGGTACATGCCTTAATTTGGCATTGTAAGTGAACGATCACAGCGCATCTATATAGTTCTCTATAGTAACCTTTGATTCATTGATCGATTGATTGGTGTTATGGCGGAAGGGCACAGTTCTGAGCAATATAATAGCTTTTCTAAAAAGCTCTGTGAAGCCAATGCAGTCTCTCCAGGTGGCGTTTGTCAAACGCGCGGTGCTCTTTCTACTCCGCCTTCGTCGACAACAGCCCATTAGGACATCGTCGCCGCTTCGCGCGAGACCACTCAACAACGCCCGCACGCTCGCCCGCAAGTCCGGCGCCAACTCTTCTTCCCAATTTAAACGCCCACTGCGTCGACCGCAGTGGGCGTTTACCGTCGACCGCCCACTGTTCAGCGCTGAATGTGTGTTTGGTGTGCGGTGCTCAGTGGCGTAGCTAGCTCGTCTGGCACCCGGGGCCCATAGGTCTTTTGTCACCCCCCCCCCTCCCTAGGGTGTAGCCGGCGGAAAGAGGGGTGTCTTCAGACGTATATGACACCTCCCCCCCCCCCCCCCACTGGCCCCTTGCACCCGGGGCCCTCGGCCCCCCTGTTGCTACGCCAATGGCTGTGCTTAAAACGAGTGGTGAAACGCTCGCCCGCAAGTCCGGCGCCCACTTCTTCCCAATTTAGCCGCGCTTTCTCCAGAGAGTGATGACGCTAGATGCACGCAACGTTTCCTCCGAGCGAGTCACATGTAGCTGCCTGGGACTAAATGTTCGCCCGGCGACGCTTTTCGCTGGACGAGCGCTCGGCCTGAAGCAGCCCGCCATCGGTGCTGGCCATGTGCTGTGCTCAATTCTTCCCCATTTTCCTTTTTAAAGCGCACAGATTTTTTGGCTCTTTTTTTATTCTCTTACCTCATAAATTCCCGAAGCACTATTGCATGAGGGGCCCCCGGATGCAAAGGAGAAAAAGAAAAGATGCGTCGTGGAAGCTGGAATCAGTTGGCGCGGGACAAGAGCGGAGGGAGGGACCTTCATCCTGAGGTGGACATAAAAGATGAGAATGATGTGTTTTGGCATATGCACCCCTTTCGCGTCTGCGTGCGTCTATTTGACGTACAAAAATCCCTCACATGACCTGATCCTAGGTGCCTAGGCACAGCATTGTTTAGGGATTTTTGAGAAGGCGCGATGCTGGCGCCGAGCCAGGCCGAGCGACGCCGTGGCGTGTTCGTAGGTGTTCTGTGTGTTCGTCCTCGGCGTGATCGGCGTGATCCTTCTCTGGACCGCGCGTTGTTCAACATTGCTCATGTGATTGTACGTGCGTTGCTTGTGTGTTGGTTGTAGGTTCTGTGTTACTTGGTGGAAAGCCGTGAGTAGTGGCGGTGCGGCAGTGCGGCAGTGCGGCTTTGGCCTCGGTGAGCTCTGGCGGAACAGAATCTGCGTTGTGTGGCCCGTGCTTTCTTGAGAACCCGGCGGTGGTGACAATTGAAATATCGAAGTGGCCTAGCGCCTCGGCAGCGAAGTTCTGCGAGCCGCGATCTGGCGTCGCCGTGTCCGACTTTGCTTAACGGACATCGAGGGATGTGCTGCTCGCTACAAGTCATGTAAATGCAACTGCGTTTACCGCCCACTGCGTCGACCGCAGTGGGCGTTTACCGTCGACCGCCCAATGTTCAGCGCTGAATGTGTGTTTGGTGTGCTGTGCTTGAAACGAGTGGTGCAGCCGTGCAGCGGGGGCGGCGGAGGAGCAGAATGGCGTAGGGGATCCGTTTGTGCGTTCACAGACATGCGCTCCAGTCTTGGTCTCATTAGCGGCTGTCGCGGGATTGTGGCGTGCTAGTTCCTTGCCTAGTATGAAGCTTACGACGCTAACACACAGCATGTTCACGTTTTTCCGCGCTATATAAAAATACAAATAAGCTTAGTTTTGGGCCAGAAGAATGCACCAGCAACTTTGTGATCACCAGCTGATGAGTCAAGTGCTTCAGTGTCAGATGTTCAGCCGTGGACAGACAGTGAAATCAGTGACAAAGATAGTGTTTACGAACCATTGCAGACCTCAGCCAGCACGTCGAATGGAGAGTCGGACCTGACTGATGATTCCCATCTCGAGGCGAATGTTTCAGGATACGATGCTCTCATTCTTCTCAGCCCATCTCTAGAGAAATGGACACCGGCAACAACCACTTCGCCTAGTGTGACACCGCACTCTAGGCCGCCCGCTATCATTCAATTGCCATCTAGCATTATGCCCCATCTTTATGTTCACTGTTTATTACGGATGACATTTGGCTAATAATGGTCAATGAAACAAACAGGTTCACACAACAAGTGTTGAAGTCAACTACTCCCAAATCTAAATCAGGGTTGAAAAATTGGACGGAAACCAATGCCAAAGAAATGAAAGCATTTATTCGAATACTGATTTGTATTGGCCTCCTCCGTCTTCCTACTCCCAAATCTAAATCACAGTTGAAAAATTGGATGGAAACCAATCTCCAACAAACGAAAGCATTTGTTGGAATACCAATTTGTATTGATCTTGTCCATCTTCTTATCCGAGTCACTACTGGGCAAAAAGTAACCTGTATGGTGTTGAACTCATTCGTAAAAATATGAGCCGTGACCGCCTTTCCTCTACTTTTGAGGTTCCAGCATTTTGCGGACAATTAACTGGTTGCATAGTTGCAGGATCATGTCTTTAAGATCCATCCTCTGATAGAGAAATTGAGCCAAAATTTTTGCCACTGTGCTTGAGCCAGGAAAGGAGGTTGTGATAGATGAAACAATAGTGCCATGGCGTGGCAGACTTTCGTTCTTACAGAGTCAGGCTGTTCAAGGAATGTACAAAAGGCAGTTACAGGCTAAAGGTTGATGTATATGCTGGAAAGTGTGACTGAACAGTTGGCATCAGACACGCCGAAGATGTATGCTTGAAACTCCTGCAAAATTACAAGGAAGTCGTGCACCCGCTGTACGTAGACAACTTCTACATGAGCTTGCCGCTCACTCTTCGCATTCTAAAGGAAGACACTTTCATCTGTGGCACAGTTCGCTCAGTGAGGAAAGGGCTGCCAAAAGATGTCACTGCAGTAAAGGTTGCAAATGGCAGTGTTACCGGACTTCAGTCCAAAGATGGAGTGAAGGCACTGAAGTGGATGGACAAGAGGCCTGTTCTGATACTCACATCTGTCGCCAAATATAAAGCAACTTTGGTGGACAGTGGGAAGAAAACAAGGGACGGCGCACCAATCATGAAACATCAGGCCGTTCTCGATTACAATGCAGCAAAAAAGGGCTTCGACTATAGTGACCGAATGACGTTATACCACAACTGCCATAGAAAAGGACTCAAGTGGTAGAGAAAGGTAGCTGTTGAGTTGCTTGTTGGAAGTGCCATCATAAATGCGTGGAACATTCGTGGCATGCTTGAAGGAAACTCTACGCCAATTATAAAATTTCAAGATGAACTGGCTCATTCACTGTTCGGCCCTCGTCAAGACAACATCGAAGAAACTTGTGGGAGGAGTGTCCACATGCTAAGAAAAACTGGCACATTGGCACACGACACTCAGTGGCACTGCACTGGCTGCTATGCAGCCAACAGTACCAGCAGCAGCCCAAACACTACGGTGAGAGTGAGAAAAGTGACCACTTTCTGTGGACAATGCCCTGGCAAGCCATTCATCTGTTTGTTGTGCTTTAATTCTAAGCACAAGTAAGCTGAGAAGCAAGCTAGCTTCAACTGTAAAATGAGTAGGATGAAAACTTCAAAACGTGGTTAATGTTCCTACTAAATTTTAAAAGCCTTTCTCTAACGAATAAATATTTCTAACACAGGAACTGACTTCTTGTCTTTTCTAGTTGCAAGCACTTTGTAGTTCAACATAGGTTTCTAGCATCTTGAATCCATTGAGGGGCTACAGAATGTATTAAAGAAAGATAAAAATGCATAATGTTGTGCTGAATGTGATCAAGACACGTGTACAAGAAACTATAGTTATTAGTTCGATGAGGACAGTAATGTGCTTTAGCAAGTTAGAAATTTGTTACCAACTTGCCCACATTCACATCTTAACAGATTTAACAATGTTTCCACTATGTGGAGAACCTTGATCTACAGTACTTTTATCATCCTGAAGAAGGTTGGTGTTCCTATTATAACATGTGTACTTAAAAAGGTCGATCTCTCAGAATTTCATGTTGTTTTACTTGACATAAGCTTACGAGGCTTACAGATTACATGCTCATATCTCAGCGTAAACACCCACTTCCTTTTCAATGATTTTCATTTCTGTAAAAGCCCAGTAAATTTCGACAGACGAGAAGTGCAAATGCGTTTTTTATTCTTTCATACTTGGTGCTTGCTAGCCTGCTGCGATTGTGAAGTAAAGCTTCAAGAGGACAGCTGCCTGAATACTTTGCTTTTCTGCATGCAGTATTACACTTGAATTCAAGCCTTTTTGAGCTTTGAAAATTTTTAATGGT
Organism: Dermacentor variabilis; assembly: GCF_050947875.1. NCBI lineage: Eukaryota > Metazoa > Arthropoda > Arachnida > Ixodida > Ixodidae > Dermacentor > Dermacentor variabilis. The sequence goes on along the minus strand of NW_027460542.1, from coordinate 32,397 downwards.
TTTGTTCCGTTGGGTTATTAACAGAAAATGTTGAAACCTTACTGTACATAAAATTTATTCTATAGCCTGTTTATTTTTACAATAGTGATTGTTCTACGAGTAATCAACATCAGCTGAACAAGGGAAGCCTATGGCTGCAGCCAGTGTTTCAACAAGAGGACTAGTTGACAAACATGAGTTTGTCACAATTTACATTGGCTCCAGCACAAAACATTCCTTATTCGACTTCACTATTTACATCTTCCTGTGAATCTGTTTGTTGCTTCAACTCCAATACACAAAGATGAGTGGAATGCATAAGCTTACTTGTAGAGCTGCTCAATGAACTTCTGCATAAGTTACCCACCTAACAAAACACACAAGACGTTTTTTAGTAAACCAAAGAAAAATAACAAAATATCATGATACTAATAGAACAACCTACTTGCACAAAGGAAAGCAGTTTATGTGCTAAATATCCACTCACGCTAATAGATGAGTTGTTTTACAGATTTCACAGGTCATGAATAAATGCTAAAGGAAGACAAACAAGGCAACTACACAAGAACATTGTGTCTTCTTACAAACCATAACAATTACGTTGGCCGATTCATTTCTCTCAGTGAGCATGTGAATCAGACAATCACATAGGCAGCCACAGCAAGTATTCAAGGTATTTATGCATAAATCAAGTTGTCAAACACACAAGCTTCCTTCATGTTCTGCATGCGAGATTTGCACTTTGGCAAATAATAATTCTATTGGACATGATGAACCACGAAGCCATAAAATAGCAATAAGAAAATACAGATAAAATGACAGGAGCACAACATAGAATCTTAACTTTTGCACGGAAGCTTAAAATTATTTTCTTAAAAAAAATTAAATTATAAGGTTTCACGTGCCAAAACCACGATCTGATTATGAGGCACGCCATAGTGGGAGACGCCAGAAATTTAGACCACCCGTGGTTCTTTAATGTGCACCTAAGTCTAAAGTACATATGTGTTTTCGCATTTGACTGCCATTGAAATGCGGCGGCCGTGGCCGGGATTCGATCCCGCGACCTCGTGCTCAGCAGCTCAACACCATAGCCACTAAGCAACCACGGCGGGTAAAATTATTTTCGTTTCCCAAAATTTAATTACCCTATGCGTAGAAGGATCCTCTTTGGGGGTCGGAAATTTAACGGAGGCACGGACAGAGAGGGACAGAATGACCAGGTACTGTGACATTTCAAAATTTTATTAAAACTCCAGGCGTGTTTATTCACTCTAACCCCTCGACAGGGCCCAACCGGTAGACCAGAGGCAGTTACAAATCAAGACCTTTCGCAATCCCGTTCATCTCAGGAGGCTATATCCAGACATCTATTCAGACGATAACTGCAAACTATGCGGCAGGGTTCACGCGTTTTAGACACATTCTCTGGGAATGTGAGGTTATAGGCAGAGGAAATGCAGTGCCTCCAGACAAAGCTGCGGCGCGGTGGGCGGCCGCGCTGCGAAACTCAAACCTCCAAGATCAACTATGGGCCATCCAGCAAGCCCGTGAAGCGGCAAGGAGACAGGATCTCCGGACCTACTCGAGAGCGGCCTAGGCCCAGGCCACGAATTTGCCGGATTTTCAATAAAGTTGTTACCACCACCATGTTTTGCATGTAAACTAACAATTCGTTGGAACATACAAGTGCGTTACGAGAATAAAGTTTACATCAGGCTAAGATTTTGCAGCAAAATTATAAAGAAACCATAGGCGACCAGCAATTTAATGCATGGTATCTTTGTATATATAGAATGGGCAAATTTACATGTCACAACAGCAAATATTCAGGTGAGTTTGTAACAAAACAGGTGGACCAAGCAGGTAACAGAAACAGCACAGCACTGCTTTTAGCACTCCTTATTTGTCAGAGTTAGTGCAAACACGCAGTGCCACGCATACATAGATCACAAAGACACCCAATGTGCATTGACCAATAGTCCGAGAGATTAACAGCGCCTACACGACCATGCTACACGAAACGGGATGCATTGGCAAGAGGGCAATTAAGAAAGCCCGTTTCAAGAGGTGTAACCCTACACGCTATTGAGTATTGTACATAGCAAGATTCCAGTAATTTCTGGGGGCCTTAGTTTCATTCATGGCCAGTGTCAAGGCGTTTTTGAAGTGAACACACAAGTTCATCCCCATCGCTGCTCCTGCCAGGTACGCATGCCAATGACAAGAACATAGTGATTACGAGAGCAGGGAACTGCTTTGTTGAAGGCAAAACCGACAAGTATGCAAAACACTGTCTCAAGCAACTTCACCTTTTTCTTTGTTGAAACAATTATAACTTTATTGTTCTCTGAAGAATGACCAGCCCTTGCTTTGTGCCAATCACTGGTTGTGCATACGAAGTGCACCACCGATGAGATACTCAGTGGATAAGAGATGTGCAGCCTGACCTTGCTGCTATTTGAGGCGCAAACACAGATGTGATGAAAAAAAAAAAAAATCAGCTATAGATCCCCTCTCCCCTGAATCTACCGTTTAGGACTGCTATGTCTAGGACCACGCTCATTGTGCCAAACGGGCACAAGGAGTGCACCACTTTTGCTGTGAAAAGTGGGAGAAAGAGGTTGCCCAGTGCCTGTAGCAGGCAGAACATTGTGGCCCCACCCATGGTGCCTCTCTACCTCATTCCAGATTCTGTTAAGCATAACTACTGAGGGGAAATGAGCATTAAAATTCTACAAAGACAAAATGTGACAAGCACATGCTTAAAACTTAGATCAGGTCTTCCTGTCGTCGAAGAGCTTCTAATTTCTGGTACTTCCCCGAATCATCGACCACACTGTGCAGAAGGAAAGCATTCCAAAAATATTGCAACTTGCTTGTTTAGAAAACTAATAAAAGACACTCCCCCCCCCCCACTTTTTTTTTCTTTTTTTACTTTCCATCGACTCTGACTTTCATTATGTTAATAAACTTCACAAGAGCTTGCTATCAGGCTAGTTTGTACACACTGCTAAGAATGAAAAAATGCAGAGAAAATGGGACAAGAAAGAAAGGCCTACATAATGTTGATTTGCATGCGACAATTTATATCAAGGACGGGGTGCTGGACCAGGGAAGCTAAAAAGCCGCCACAACAAACAGGTGGGAGGGGAGCTAGGTGAATGGCTTCGACATGTCCACACATGCAGAAACATAAATATAGGAATGTTAGAGAATGCTGTGTCGTTTTAAAGCACTAGGATCGGTTAATTTTTTGCAAGCTTTCTACTGAGCTAGAGATCCAACGATATGAAAAACAAGAAATGCTCACCTTCCCTTGAAATAGAATCGATCAGCCTATTGCACATATCGGGCGGAGGACTTACTCGTGAATACTTTTACTATACTTTTACCAGATCACCTTCCTTTCTCTACGGCACACAGCAGTAAATCCTAATGTTATCTACGACATTAGGCTGTCTGTAATCAACTAAAAAAAGCTAGATCATCCTGTGAATCTTTTAAAACAATTTTTCCAGTCTCTTAAGGAGGCTAGGAAAGGGAAATTTATGCCATCGATCTGGCATTGCAGCGGCCACCTGTGCTCGTTGTTTACATTTCTTGCACCGCTCATCCTCTTCTAGTTTCACTATTCAAACGAAAAGCATTCGCAAATATGTATTCTTTTGTATCTTTGTGAATTTATTCATTTACCGCCAATACAAGCGCTTTGTGCCTGCCGAAATGGCAAGACAAGCGCTGAACAGATCGCGGAAGCAGACGACAGCGAACAGGTTATAACTAGCGCCACTCTGCTCGTACGTACTGTCCCTAGCGGCAAAAGAGGCCAACTAGACCAGGCGTGCTGGAGGAGGGAGATCTGTGAAGGTCTGGAGTTCAGTAGGTCGTAAACGCAATGCACCCGTTCGCACCACCACGCCACCGGGGTACACGCCGCGCAACGCCGGCCCTTCTTGAGCCTCTGGGACACAAAAGCATGGCCTACGAGATTAAACACACAACTTACTACGCTTCCGTTTTTAACAATACTCATTAGAATTGACAAAATTATTGCTTGAGGTGCAGAAATTCAGATGCACTGTTTTTACTGCAATGAAGTTTAGTTGCTTCTCAGCATCACATTAGAGATGTTAACAGCCCGTACGGTGTATGGCATCGTCATTGCCGTATGCATCAAGCCGTCAAAGCTTCATGTTCTTTTTCTATGGCTTCGTGATATTGACAGACGTCAGCCAGCAGCCAGCTTTGAACTAGCTTAATTCAGTCAGTTGAAATGTCTCGTGTCTCTGTGAGCGACGCCCTCTCTCCCAGTACAGAGGATGCGGATTGCGCTACAAAAGAGCTGGAAGCAGAACTGCAACGCCTCGCCGTTAACGACGAGGCGGTTAGCCAGTCGAACGAAGCTATACGTGATGTCGTCACTGGAGTCGTTGACAAGGTGAACGAACTTCTCGCTTCTCCCGCAGTTTTCGGTGACACAGAAGACGGCGGGCCTAATGCCGACCGACTCTTGTCCTACCTGAAGGCCGAAAAAAGTTACTGCGCCAGCATCAGAAAGCAGGCGAAATTCATCCCGCCGCCGCTTCAAACCCGGGACGCGACCGGAAAGCGCACGACTTCGGAAGAGGACTCGGAAATGCAGCGACGAGTCGCTGCGGTCCTGGATAAAGACATCGAGTTCCGGGCTTGTAGCCAAGAGCGACGGTGCGCCGAGCTCGTCGGCCTGCTGACCGACGATCACGAGTCCGTTGAGGCCGCGAAGCCGTGGTCCACGTCCGAGCCGGGTTCCGCAGAGCGACCCACCGAACTGGACCGGATTCTGTTGAACGCCGCGTGTTCAGCTCTTCCTCGGCTCATCGAGACCAGAGCCCGAGAGTGGCTGAGCGAAGTGGACGAGGAGGAGGACCACGACGAGACGCTGCACGCGTCCCTTCCAGAAGAGCTGGCGCGGTACGCCAGACTCGCGGCAGTTCTGGACGCGGAGCAGGCCCGTCGCTCGTCGGAAATACTGCACTTGCGCGCGGAGTTCCGTAAGCGAGCTGCATTGGTGAGGAACTTGTTGGCCCAAAAAGAACGGTTACGCCGCGTCCAAGAGTCCTGCGAGCAGCGCGAAAGACTCGTGGGCGACGTGACGCGCAGCGTCTCCGGCGTGCGCGATCACCTCGCTTCGAGGGTGAAACTGTGCGAGTCGCTGATGGCAGTTGCCGACGCTCACACACGGCAAGATGCCGCGGTATGCCCTGACGCTGAGTCCGTGGCCGATCATGGAGCCGCCATAGGCAAGCGCTGCGCTCGACTGACCGAAGCCGCGGCTACGAAAGTGGGCGCAGTTGAGGAACTGCAGCGCAAAAGGGCGTCCATGAAAGGGCTGGTCGGTAGGCTTGACAATGATCTTATCGCGGCCTGCCAGGGTAGCGTAGAGACGTGGCTTGAAGGCATGAAGGCAAAGACCCAGCGCGACGAAAATCAGGACATGATCCGCGCGCTGTTCGTTGAATTCCATACGGCGCCGGACCGTTTCCTGCGCCGAATGAAAGCTATGGACGACGCCGATGTAGCTACTCCCGAAAGCTAAAAAAATTTAGGAGCAAGCTGCAAAGTCAGTACGAAGCAGGCCTAAAGTTTACGTGCGGTGAAAGAAAGAAACTTTGTTGTTCCTGTGTGTTGTGTTCAGTTTACGAGTTCAGGAATTAAAAAGCAGAACAAGTGGTCTGTCTGGTTTTTTGTTTTGAAGAATGCTGCAAACTCGACAGATGTTACGTACGTACAATGCCCAGCGACAGAAACGCGATACGCGGACATGGCGGCCGGTATATATATAATATATATATATATATATATATACATTGCCACATGAAATAACTTAATGCGGCCTAACTGCATTCTCCCTCAACGATCACCGGTGGCGCAAAAAGCGCCGGCCGCCATGCTGTCTGAGTATCGCGTTTCGATCGCTGAGCACTACATAAAATGTGAAGGTCCCTTTGCAGATTACTAGATCACTAGGTATACCCATTTAAGTCGTTTCTTCTGCAGCTGTCCGTGCCTTCCGACAGGTAGCCATTCGAAACAGAAAATGGCTTCCGCTGCCTCTTATACGTGCATTGGATATAATATCAAATCAGGGAGGGGGGGAGGCACGTGGCCCCCCGTACCCGTTCTAGTGTGCCCATATCGCCGAAAAAAATTCCTGCCTTAGGCACTGTGTATGCCTCTAACCTCTTTGATGCCAACTTCAACGGATGTATGTTTCATCGAACAGTGCTGTGGAAAAGGCTACAACCCTTATTTTTAAACTGCATTACGCTCGGTATAGCCAACATTTCGTTAGATAAAGGTAATGGCAGACCGAAAAGTGCCTGAAGTATTCAAAGAATGATAACCGCAATAAAGAGCTAATGTATTTTTCTTGTATCACACAGGCTGTCTCTGTTATGTGTGTACATAAAAGCGGCCATTTGGTTGATCTCGAAATCGGACATCCAAACCTACTGACACTTGAAAATGGCACTGCACTCATCAAATCCGCGGCACATGTTCCGCTGAAATCCGCAAGCGCTGTAGCACCAAGACGTCTGCTAATGCTCGTGGACATGGTATTATATTTAGTGCGGAGTGAATTGCTCCCCTTCGTCGATGCTCAAGACAGCATTCGTGTAACGAATGTTCAGTTACACTATATTCAATTTGTCATTATCCAGCCTAAGTAAGTAAACCGCATGCATCTAACGGAGATCTCCAGTTACGTATTTGTGTGCTGCCTGGACCGAACAGTTCTAGTAACACTTCATAACGAGGCGCTATATAGCTAATGTAGCACAGCAGACCTAGCTATATATGCGCCAACGTACTTCGGGCTGCCTCTCGCTTCAGCGCGTCTCAGAAACGAGGTTCTGCGACCTCCAACACAAGGCACGCGGGAATACGGCCCGCACGAAGCCGCCACCCATCTCGGCTCGCCTCCGTTTGCACCCGCCGCAGATTGCCTCCGAGATATGGCGCGCGGGTCACGTGTTCGCGGGCACATCCATGAATTAAGACTGAAGGAGTATCCCGTTCGAGTTACATGTAGGCACCAACATCTTGAAAACACATGACAAAAAAAAAAAAGCGAATGCTTCCACTTCGCGGCGTCTTTCGTGTTCCACGTATCTCTTTGCGAGAGCAAACTGGTCAAACATATCAACGAAATCAATCCTCCCAGGATGTTCATTTCCAGGCTGCGACAGAGAGCGCCACAGGCAAGGTCATCGGAGGTTATTTCCACGGCCTATGGATAGAAGCATAGCTGCTTGCACATGTGCGCCTGGTCTTTTGCGACGTGGTTTCGACTCCGCTCAGCATCGGAGAATAGGAATGTTTTTTCTTTTTTTTTCGTCATCGTAGGGCGTCCCATTCCCAGTGGCACATACATGTAGCGACCCAAGTCGGCGTCAAACACGTTCGTTGAAGAACGGCACACACATAATGGCACACCTGTTTTTATTCAGCGGCCGTGGTATTTCTATGGTCAGTCGTCCGGCGTTGTCTTGTCGCATGGTTCAGTACGCACTACATATACCTCGCCTCGTCAATGCGCTGGCATCAAGGATGTGGACAAAGCGATTGCGTAATCGCTAAGGAAGGAAGGAAGGAAAAAGTGGAGAAGGCAGGGAGGTTAACCAGTTTGCTACCCTACACATGAGAGAGGGCGATGAAAGATGGGGAAGGGGAAGAGAGAGAGAGCACATAGCACAGCACCCACACACCGTCCGTTAAATCGCTAAAATTGGCACGGCAGTATATGAGGCACGCCCTCGCGGTACATGCCTTAATTTGGCATTGTAAGTGAACGATCACAGCGCATCTATATAGTTCTCTATAGTAACCTTTGATTCATTGATCGATTGATTGGTGTTATGGCGGAAGGGCACAGTTCTGAGCAATATAATAGCTTTTCTAAAAAGCTCTGTGAAGCCAATGCAGTCTCTCCAGGTGGCGTTTGTCAAACGCGCGGTGCTCTTTCTACTCCGCCTTCGTCGACAACAGCCCATTAGGACATCGTCGCCGCTTCGCGCGAGACCACTCAACAACGCCCGCACGCTCGCCCGCAAGTCCGGCGCCAACTCTTCTTCCCAATTTAAACGCCCACTGCGTCGACCGCAGTGGGCGTTTACCGTCGACCGCCCACTGTTCAGCGCTGAATGTGTGTTTGGTGTGCGGTGCTCAGTGGCGTAGCTAGCTCGTCTGGCACCCGGGGCCCATAGGTCTTTTGTCACCCCCCCCCCTCCCTAGGGTGTAGCCGGCGGAAAGAGGGGTGTCTTCAGACGTATATGACACCTCCCCCCCCCCCCCCACTGGCCCCTTGCACCCGGGGCCCTCGGCCCCCCTGTTGCTACGCCAATGGCTGTGCTTAAAACGAGTGGTGAAACGCTCGCCCGCAAGTCCGGCGCCCACTTCTTCCCAATTTAGCCGCGCTTTCTCCAGAGAGTGATGACGCTAGATGCACGCAACGTTTCCTCCGAGCGAGTCACATGTAGCTGCCTGGGACTAAATGTTCGCCCGGCGACGCTTTTCGCTGGACGAGCGCTCGGCCTGAAGCAGCCCGCCATCGGTGCTGGCCATGTGCTGTGCTCAATTCTTCCCCATTTTCCTTTTTAAAGCGCACAGATTTTTTGGCTCTTTTTTTATTCTCTTACCTCATAAATTCCCGAAGCACTATTGCATGAGGGGCCCCCGGATGCAAAGGAGAAAAAGAAAAGATGCGTCGTGGAAGCTGGAATCAGTTGGCGCGGGACAAGAGCGGAGGGAGGGACCTTCATCCTGAGGTGGACATAAAAGATGAGAATGATGTGTTTTGGCATATGCACCCCTTTCGCGTCTGCGTGCGTCTATTTGACGTACAAAAATCCCTCACATGACCTGATCCTAGGTGCCTAGGCACAGCATTGTTTAGGGATTTTTGAGAAGGCGCGATGCTGGCGCCGAGCCAGGCCGAGCGACGCCGTGGCGTGTTCGTAGGTGTTCTGTGTGTTCGTCCTCGGCGTGATCGGCGTGATCCTTCTCTGGACCGCGCGTTGTTCAACATTGCTCATGTGATTGTACGTGCGTTGCTTGTGTGTTGGTTGTAGGTTCTGTGTTACTTGGTGGAAAGCCGTGAGTAGTGGCGGTGCGGCAGTGCGGCAGTGCGGCTTTGGCCTCGGTGAGCTCTGGCGGAACAGAATCTGCGTTGTGTGGCCCGTGCTTTCTTGAGAACCCGGCGGTGGTGACAATTGAAATATCGAAGTGGCCTAGCGCCTCGGCAGCGAAGTTCTGCGAGCCGCGATCTGGCGTCGCCGTGTCCGACTTTGCTTAACGGACATCGAGGGATGTGCTGCTCGCTACAAGTCATGTAAATGCAACTGCGTTTACCGCCCACTGCGTCGACCGCAGTGGGCGTTTACCGTCGACCGCCCAATGTTCAGCGCTGAATGTGTGTTTGGTGTGCTGTGCTTGAAACGAGTGGTGCAGCCGTGCAGCGGGGGCGGCGGAGGAGCAGAATGGCGTAGGGGATCCGTTTGTGCGTTCACAGACATGCGCTCCAGTCTTGGTCTCATTAGCGGCTGTCGCGGGATTGTGGCGTGCTAGTTCCTTGCCTAGTATGAAGCTTACGACGCTAACACACAGCATGTTCACGTTTTTCCGCGCTATATAAAAATACAAATAAGCTTAGTTTTGGGCCAGAAGAATGCACCAGCAACTTTGTGATCACCAGCTGATGAGTCAAGTGCTTCAGTGTCAGATGTTCAGCCGTGGACAGACAGTGAAATCAGTGACAAAGATAGTGTTTACGAACCATTGCAGACCTCAGCCAGCACGTCGAATGGAGAGTCGGACCTGACTGATGATTCCCATCTCGAGGCGAATGTTTCAGGATACGATGCTCTCATTCTTCTCAGCCCATCTCTAGAGAAATGGACACCGGCAACAACCACTTCGCCTAGTGTGACACCGCACTCTAGGCCGCCCGCTATCATTCAATTGCCATCTAGCATTATGCCCCATCTTTATGTTCACTGTTTATTACGGATGACATTTGGCTAATAATGGTCAATGAAACAAACAGGTTCACACAACAAGTGTTGAAGTCAACTACTCCCAAATCTAAATCAGGGTTGAAAAATTGGACGGAAACCAATGCCAAAGAAATGAAAGCATTTATTCGAATACTGATTTGTATTGGCCTCCTCCGTCTTCCTACTCCCAAATCTAAATCACAGTTGAAAAATTGGATGGAAACCAATCTCCAACAAACGAAAGCATTTGTTGGAATACCAATTTGTATTGATCTTGTCCATCTTCTTATCCGAGTCACTACTGGGCAAAAAGTAACCTGTATGGTGTTGAACTCATTCGTAAAAATATGAGCCGTGACCGCCTTTCCTCTACTTTTGAGGTTCCAGCATTTTGCGGACAATTAACTGGTTGCATAGTTGCAGGATCATGTCTTTAAGATCCATCCTCTGATAGAGAAATTGAGCCAAAATTTTTGCCACTGTGCTTGAGCCAGGAAAGGAGGTTGTGATAGATGAAACAATAGTGCCATGGCGTGGCAGACTTTCGTTCTTACAGAGTCAGGCTGTTCAAGGAATGTACAAAAGGCAGTTACAGGCTAAAGGTTGATGTATATGCTGGAAAGTGTGACTGAACAGTTGGCATCGGACACGCCGAAGATGTATGCTTGAAACTCCTGCAAAATTACAAGGAAGTCGTGCACCCGCTGTACGTAGACAACTTCTACATGAGCTTGCCGCTCACTCTTCGCATTCTAAAGGAAGACACTTTCATCTGTGGCACAGTTCGCTCAGTGAGGAAAGGGCTGCCAAAAGATGTCACTGCAGTAAAGGTTGCAAATGGCAGTGTTACCGGACTTCAGTCCAAAGATGGAGTGAAGGCACTGAAGTGGATGGACAAGAGGCCTGTTCTGATACTCACATCTGTCGCCAAATATAAAGCAACTTTGGTGGACAGTGGGAAGAAAACAAGGGACGGCGCACCAATCATGAAACATCAGGCCGTTCTCGATTACAATGCAGCAAAAAAGGGCTTCGACTATAGTGACCGAATGACGTTATACCACAACTGCCATAGAAAAGGACTCAAGTGGTAGAGAAAGGTAGCTGTTGAGTTGCTTGTTGGAAGTGCCATCATAAATGCGTGGAACATTCGTGGCATGCTTGAAGGAAACTCTACGCCAATTATAAAATTTCAAGATGAACTGGCTCATTCACTGTTCGGCCCTCGTCAAGACAACATCGAAGAAACTTGTGGGAGGAGTGTCCACATGCTAAGAAAAACTGGCACATTGGCACACGACACTCAGTGGCACTGCACTGGCTGCTATGCAGCCAACAGTACCAGCAGCAGCCCAAACACTACGGTGAGAGTGAGAAAAGTGACCACTTTCTGTGGACAATGCCCTGGCAAGCCATTCATCTGTTTGTTGTGCTTTAATTCTAAGCACAAGTAAGCTGAGAAGCAAGCTAGCTTCAACTGTAAAATGAGTAGGATGAAAACTTCAAAACGTGGTTAATGTTCCTACTAAATTTTAAAAGCCTTTCTCTAACGAATAAATATTTCTAACACAGGAACTGACTTCTTGTCTTTTCTAGTTGCAAGCACTTTGTAGTTCAACATAGGTTTCTAGCATCTTGAATCCATTGAGGGGCTACAGAATGTATTAAAGAAAGATAAAAATGCATAATGTTGTGCTGAATGTGATCAAGACACGTGTACAAGAAACTATAGTTATTAGTTCGATGAGGACAGTAATGTGCTTTAGCAAGTTAGAAATTTGTTACCAACTTGCCCACATTCACATCTTAACAGATTTAACAATGTTTCCACTATGTGGAGAACCTTGATCTACAGTACTTTTATCATCCTGAAGAAGGTTGGTGTTCCTATTATAACATGTGTACTTAAAAAGGTCGATCTCTCAGAATTTCATGTTGTTTTACTTGACATAAGCTTACGAGGCTTACAGATTACATGCTCATATCTCAGCGTAAACACCCACTTCCTTTTCAATGATTTTCATTTCTGTAAAAGCCCAGTAAATTTCGACAGACGAGAAGTGCAAATGCGTTTTTTATTCTTTCATACTTGGTGCTTGCTAGCCTGCTGCGATTGTGAAGTAAAGCTTCAAGAGGACAGCTGCCTGAATACTTTGCTTTTCTGCATGCAGTATTACACTTGAATTCAAGCCTTTTTGAGCTTTGAAAATTTTTAATGGTTTTGTTCCGTTGGGTTATTAACAGAAAATGTTGAAACCTTACTGTACATAAAATTTATTCTATAGCCTGTTTATTTTTACAATAGTGATTGTTCTACGAGTAATCAACATCAGCTGAACAAGGGAAGCCTATGGCTGCAGCCAGTGTTTCAACAAGAGGACTAGTTGACAAACATGAGTTTGTCACAATTTACATTGGCTCCAGCACAAAACATTCCTTATTCGACTTCACTATTTACATCTTCCTGTGAATCTGTTTGTTGCTTCAACTCCAATACACAAAGATGAGTGGAATGCATAAGCTTACTTGTAGAGCTGCTCAATGAACTTCTGCATAAGTTACCCACCTAACAAAACACACAAGACGTTTTTTAGTAAACCAAAGAAAAATAACAAAATATCATGATACTAATAGAACAACCTACTTGCACAAAGGAAAGCAGTTTATGTGCTAAATATCCACTCACGCTAATAGATGAGTTGTTTTACAGATTTCACAGGTCATGAATAAATGCTAAAGGAAGACAAACAAGGCAACTACACAAGAACATTGTGTCTTCTTACAAACCATAACAATTACGTTGGCCGATTCATTTCTCTCAGTGAGCATGTGAATCAGACAATCACATAGGCAGCCACAGCAAGTATTCAAGGTATTTATGCATAAATCAAGTTGTCAAACACACAAGCTTCCTTCATGTTCTGCATGCGAGATTTGCACTTTGGCAAATAATAATTCTATTGGACATGATGAACCACGAAGCCATAAAATAGCAATAAGAAAATACAGATAAAATGACAGGAGCACAACATAGAATCTTAACTTTTGCACGGAAGCTTAAAATTATTTTCTTAAAAAAAATTAAATTATAAGGTTTCACGTGCCAAAACCACGATCTGATTATGAGGCACGCCATAGTGGGAGACGCCAGAAATTTAGACCACCCGTGGTTCTTTAATGTGCACCTAAGTCTAAAGTACATATGTGTTTTCGCATTTGACTGCCATTGAAATGCGGCGGCCGTGGCCGGGATTCGATCCCGCGACCTCGTGCTCAGCAGCTCAACACCATAGCCACTAAGCAACCACGGCGGGTAAAATTATTTTCGTTTCCCAAAATTTAATTACCCTATGCGTAGAAGGATCCTCTTTGGGGGTCGGAAATTTAACGGAGGCACGGACAGAGAGGGACAGAATGACCAGGTACTGTGACATTTCAAAATTTTATTAAAACTCCAGGCGTGTTTATTCACTCTAACCCCTCGACAGGGCCCAACCGGTAGACCAGAGGCAGTTACAAATCAAGACCTTTCGCAATCCCGTTCATCTCAGGAGGCTATATCCAGACATCTATTCAGACGATAACTGCAAACTATGCGGCAGGGTTCACGCGTTTTAGACACATTCTCTGGGAATGTGAGGTTATAGGCAGAGGAAATGCAGTGCCTCCAGACAAAGCTGCGGCGCGGTGGGCGGCCGCGCTGCGAAACTCAAACCTCCAAGATCAACTATGGGCCATCCAGCAAGCCCGTGAAGCGGCAAGGAGACAGGATCTCCGGACCTACTCGAGAGCGGCCTAGGCCCAGGCCACGAATTTGCCGGATTTTCAATAAAGTTGTTACCACCACCATGTTTTGCATGTAAACTAACAATTCGTTGGAACATACAAGTGCGTTACGAGAATAAAGTTTACATCAGGCTAAGATTTTGCAGCAAAATTATAAAGAAACCATAGGCGACCAGCAATTTAATGCATGGTATCTTTGTATATATAGAATGGGCAAATTTACATGTCACAACAGCAAATATTCAGGTGAGTTTGTAACAAAACAGGTGGACCAAGCAGGTAACAGAAACAGCACAGCACTGCTTTTAGCACTCCTTATTTGTCAGAGTTAGTGCAAACACGCAGTGCCACGCATACATAGATCACAAAGACACCCAATGTGCATTGACCAATAGTCCGAGAGATTAACAGCGCCTACACGACCATGCTACACGAAACGGGATGCATTGGCAAGAGGGCAATTAAGAAAGCCCGTTTCAAGAGGTGTAACCCTACACGCTATTGAGTATTGTACATAGCAAGATTCCAGTAATTTCTGGGGGCCTTAGTTTCATTCATGGCCAGTGTCAAGGCGTTTTTGAAGTGAACACACAAGTTCATCCCCATCGCTGCTCCTGCCAGGTACGCATGCCAATGACAAGAACATAGTGATTACGAGAGCAGGGAACTGCTTTGTTGAAGGCAAAACCGACAAGTATGCAAAACACTGTCTCAAGCAACTTCACCTTTTTCTTTGTTGAAACAATTATAACTTTATTGTTCTCTGAAGAATGACCAGCCCTTGCTTTGTGCCAATCACTGGTTGTGCATACGAAGTGCACCACCGATGAGATACTCAGTGGATAAGAGATGTGCAGCCTGACCTTGCTGCTATTTGAGGCGCAAACACAGATGTGATGAAAAAAAAAAAAAATCAGCTATAGATCCCCTCTCCCCTGAATCTACCGTTTAGGACTGCTATGTCTAGGACCACGCTCATTGTGCCAAACGGGCACAAGGAGTGCACCACTTTTGCTGTGAAAAGTGGGAGAAAGAGGTTGCCCAGTGCCTGTAGCAGGCAGAACATTGTGGCCCCACCCATGGTGCCTCTCTACCTCATTCCAGATTCTGTTAAGCATAACTACTGAGGGGAAATGAGCATTAAAATTCTACAAAGACAAAATGTGACAAGCACATGCTTAAAACTTAGATCAGGTCTTCCTGTCGTCGAAGAGCTTCTAATTTCTGGTACTTCCCCGAATCATCGACCACACTGTGCAGAAGGAAAGCATTCCAAAAATATTGCAACTTGCTTGTTTAGAAAACTAATAAAAGACACTCCCCCCCCCCCCACTTTTTTTTTCTTTTTTTACTTTCCATCGACTCTGACTTTCATTATGTTAATAAACTTCACAAGAGCTTGCTATCAGGCTAGTTTGTACACACTGCTAAGAATGAAAAAATGCAGAGAAAATGGGACAAGAAAGAAAGGCCTACATAATGTTGATTTGCATGCGACAATTTATATCAAGGACGGGGTGCTGGACCAGGGAAGCTAAAAAGCCGCCACAACAAACAGGTGGGAGGGGAGCTAGGTGAATGGCTTCGACATGTCCACACATGCAGAAACATAAATATAGGAATGTTAGAGAATGCTGTGTCGTTTTAAAGCACTAGGATCGGTTAATTTTTTGCAAGCTTTCTACTGAGCTAGAGATCCAACGATATGAAAAACAAGAAATGCTCACCTTCCCTTGAAATAGAATCGATCAGCCTATTGCACATATCGGGCGGAGGACTTACTCGTGAATACTTTTACTATACTTTTACCAGATCACCTTCCTTTCTCTACGGCACACAGCAGTAAATCCTAATGTTATCTACGACATTAGGCTGTCTGTAATCAACTAAAAAAAGCTAGATCATCCTGTGAATCTTTTAAAACAATTTTTCCAGTCTCTTAAGGAGGCTAGGAAAGGGAAATTTATGCCATCGATCTGGCATTGCAGCGGCCACCTGTGCTCGTTGTTTACATTTCTTGCACCGCTCATCCTCTTCTAGTTTCACTATTCAAACGAAAAGCATTCGCAAATATGTATTCTTTTGTATCTTTGTGAATTTATTCATTTACCGCCAATACAAGCGCTTTGTGCCTGCCGAAATGGCAAGACAAGCGCTGAACAGATCGCGGAAGCAGACGACAGCGAACAGGTTATAACTAGCGCCACTCTGCTCGTACGTACTGTCCCTAGCGGCAAAAGAGGCCAACTAGACCAGGCGTGCTGGAGGAGGGAGATCTGTGAAGGTCTGGAGTTCAGTAGGTCGTAAACGCAATGCACCCGTTCGCACCACCGGGTACACGCCGCGCAACGCCGGCCCTTCTTGAGCCTCTGGGACACAAAAGCATGGCCTACGAGATTAAACACACAACTTACTACGCTTCCGTTTTTAACAATACTCATTAGAATTGACAAAATTATTGCTTGAGGTGCAGAAATTCAGATGCACTGTTTTTACTGCAATGAAGTTTAGTTGCTTCTCAGCATCACATTAGAGATGTTAACAGCCCGTACGGTGTATGGCATCGTCATTGCCGTATGCATCAAGCCGTCAAAGCTTCATGTTCTTTTTCTATGGCTTCGTGATATTGACAGACGTCAGCCAGCAGCCAGCTTTGAACTAGCTTAATTCAGTCAGTTGAAATGTCTCGTGTCTCTGTGAGCGACGCCCTCTCTCCCAGTACAGAGGATGCGGATTGCGCTACAAAAGAGCTGGAAGCAGAACTGCAACGCCTCGCCGTTAACGACGAGGCGGTTAGCCAGTCGAACGAAGCTATACGTGATGTCGTCACTGGAGTCGTTGACAAGGTGAACGAACTTCTCGCTTCTCCCGCAGTTTTCGGTGACACAGAAGACGGCGGGCCTAATGCCGACCGACTCTTGTCCTACCTGAAGGCCGAAAAAAGTTACTGCGCCAGCATCAGAAAGCAGGCGAAATTCATCCCGCCGCCGCTTCAAACCCGGGACGCGACCGGAAAGCGCACGACTTCGGAAGAGGACTCGGAAATGCAGCGACGAGTCGCTGCGGTCCTGGATAAAGACATCGAGTTCCGGGCTTGTAGCCAAGAGCGACGGTGCGCCGAGCTCGTCGGCCTGCTGACCGACGATCACGAGTCCGTTGAGGCCGCGAAGCCGTGGTCCACGTCCGAGCCGGGTTCCGCAGAGCGACCCACCGAACTGGACCGGATTCTGTTGAACGCCGCGTGTTCAGCTCTTCCTCGGCTCATCGAGACCAGAGCCCGAGAGTGGCTGAGCGAAGTGGACGAGGAGGAGGACCACGACGAGACGCTGCACGCGTCCCTTCCAGAAGAGCTGGCGCGGTACGCCAGACTCGCGGCAGTTCTGGACGCGGAGCAGGCCCGTCGCTCGTCGGAAATACTGCACTTGCGCGCGGAGTTCCGTAAGCGAGCTGCATTGGTGAGGAACTTGTTGGCCCAAAAAGAACGGTTACGCCGCGTCCAAGAGTCCTGCGAGCAGCGCGAAAGACTCGTGGGCGACGTGACGCGCAGCGTCTCCGGCGTGCGCGATCACCTCGCTTCGAGGGTGAAACTGTGCGAGTCGCTGATGGCAGTTGCCGACGCTCACACACGGCAAGATGCCGCGGTATGCCCTGACGCTGAGTCCGTGGCCGATCATGGAGCCGCCATAGGCAAGCGCTGCGCTCGACTGACCGAAGCCGCGGCTACGAAAGTGGGCGCAGTTGAGGAACTGCAGCGCAAAAGGGCGTCCATGAAAGGGCTGGTCGGTAGGCTTGACAATGATCTTATCGCGGCCTGCCAGGGTAGCGTAGAGACGTGGCTTGAAGGCATGAAGGCAAAGACCCAGCGCGACGAAAATCAGGACATGATCCGCGCGCTGTTCGTTGAATTCCATACGGCGCCGGACCGTTTCCTGCGCCGAATGAAAGCTATGGACGACGCCGATGTAGCTACTCCCGAAAGCTAAAAAAATTTAGGAGCAAGCTGCAAAGTCAGTACGAAGCAGGCCTAAAGTTTACGTGCGGTGAAAGAAAGAAACTTTGTTGTTCCTGTGTGTTGTGTTGTGTTCAGTTTACGAGTTCAGGAATTAAAAAGCAGAACAAGTGGTCTGTCTGGTTTTTTGTTTTGAAGAATGCTGCAAACTCGACAGATGTTACGTACGTACAATGCCCAGCGACAGAAACGCGATACGCGGACATGGCGGCCGGTATATATATAATATATATATATATATATATATACATTGCCACATGAAATAACTTAATGCGGCCTAACTGCATTCTCCCTCAACGATCACCGGTGGCGCAAAAAGCGCCGGCCGCCATGCTGTCTGAGTATCGCGTTTCGATCGCTGAGCACTACATAAAATGTGAAGGTCCCTTTGCAGATTACTAGATCACTAGGTATACCCATTTAAGTCGTTTCTTCTGCAGCTGTCCGTGCCTTCCGACAGGTAGCCATTCGAAACAGAAAATGGCTTCCGCTGCCTCTTTTACGTGCATTGGATATAATATCAAATCAGGGAGGGGGGGAGGCACGTGGCCCCCCGTACCCGTTCTAGTGTGCCCATATCGCCGAAAAAAATTCCTGCCTTAGGCACTGTGTATGCCTCTAACCTCTTTGATGCCAACTTCAACGGATGTATGTTTCATCGAACAGTGCTGTGGAAAAGGCTACAACCCTTATTTTTAAACTGCATTACGCTCGGTATAGCCAACATTTCGTTAGATAAAGGTAATGGCAGACCGAAAAGTGCCTGAAGTATTCAAAGAATGATAACCGCAATAAAGAGCTAATGTATTTTTCTTGTATCACACAGGCTGTCTCTGTTATGTGTGTACATAAAAGCGGCCATTTGGTTGATCTCGAAATCGGACATCCAAACCTACTGACACTTGAAAATGGCACTGCACTCATCAAATCCGCGGCACATGTTCCGCTGAAATCCGCAAGCGCTGTAGCACCAAGACGTCTGCTAATGCTCGTGGACATGGTATTATATTTAGTGCGGAGTGAATTGCTCCCCTTCGTCGATGCTCAAGACAGCATTCGTGTAACGAATGTTCAGTTACACTATATTCAATTTGTCATTATCCAGCCTAAGTAAGTAAACCGCATGCATCTAACGGAGATCTCCAGTTACGTATTTGTGTGCTGCCTGGACCGAACAGTTCTAGTAACACTTCATAACGAGGCGCTATATAGCTAATGTAGCACAGCAGACCTAGCTATATATGCGCCAACGTACTTCGGGCTGCCTCTCGCTTCAGCGCGTCTCAGAAACGAGGTTCTGCGACCTCCAACACAAGGCACGCGGGAATACGGCCCGCACGAAGCCGCCACCCATCTCGGCTCGCCTCCGTTTGCACCCGCCGCAGATTGCCTCCGAGATATGGCGCGCGGGTCACGTGTTCGCGGGCACATCCATGAATTAAGACTGAAGGAGTATCCCGTTCGAGTTACATGTAGGCACCAACATCTTGAAAACACATGACAAAAAAAAAAAAGCGAATGCTTCCACTTCGCGGCGTCTTTCGTGTTCCACGTATCTCTTTGCGAGAGCAAACTGGTCAAACATATCAACGAAATCAATCCTCCCAGGATGTTCATTTCCAGGCTGCGACAGAGAGCGCCACAGGCAAGGTCATCGGAGGTTATTTCCACGGCCTATGGATAGAAGCATAGCTGCTTGCACATGTGCGCCTGGTCTTTTGCGACGTGGTTTCGACTCCGCTCAGCATCGGAGAATAGGAATGTTTTTTCTTTTTTTTTCGTCATCGTAGGGCGTCCCATTCCCAGTGGCACATACATGTAGCGACCCAAGTCGGCGTCAAACACGTTCGTTGAAGAACGGCACACACATAATGGCACACCTGTTTTTATTCAGCGGCCGTGGTATTTCTATGGTCAGTCGTCCGGCGTTGTCTTGTCGCATGGTTCAGTACGCACTACATATACCTCGCCTCGTCAATGCGCTGGCATCAAGGATGTGGACAAAGCGATTGCGTAATCGCTAAGGAAGGAAGGAAGGAAAAAGTGGAGAAGGCAGGGAGGTTAACCAGTTTGCTACCCTACACATGAGAGAGGGCGATGAAAGATGGGGAAGGGGAAGAGAGAGAGAGCACATAGCACAGCACCCACACACCGTCCGTTAAATCGCTAAAATTGGCACGGCAGTATATGAGGCACGCCCTCGCGGTACATGCCTTAATTTGGCATTGTAAGTGAACGATCACAGCGCATCTATATAGTTCTCTATAGTAACCTTTGATTCATTGATCGATTGATTGGTGTTATGGCGGAAGGGCACAGTTCTGAGCAATATAATAGCTTTTCTAAAAAGCTCTGTGAAGCCAATGCAGTCTCTCCAGGTGGCGTTTGTCAAACGCGCGGTGCTCTTTCTACTCCGCCTTCGTCGACAACAGCCCATTAGGACATCGTCGCCGCTTCGCGCGAGACCACTCAACAACGCCCGCACGCTCGCCCGCAAGTCCGGCGCCAACTCTTCTTCCCAATTTAAACGCCCACTGCGTCGACCGCAGTGGGCGTTTACCGTCGACCGCCCACTGTTCAGCGCTGAATGTGTGTTTGGTGTGCGGTGCTCAGTGGCGTAGCTAGCTCGTCTGGCACCCGGGGCCCATAGGTCTTTTGTCACCCCCCCCCCCTCCCTAGGGTGTAGCCGGCGGAAAGAGGGGTGTCTTCAGACGTATATGACACCTCCCCCCCCCCCCTACTGGCCCCTTGCACCCGGGGCCCTCGGCCCCCCTGTTGCTACGCCAATGGCTGTGCTTAAAACGAGTGGTGAAACGCTCGCCCGCAAGTCCGGCGCCCACTTCTTCCCAATTTAGCCGCGCTTTCTCCAGAGAATGATGACGCTAGATGCACGCAACGTTTCCTCCGAGCGAGTCACATGTAGCTGCCTGGGACTAAATGTTCGCCCGGCGACGCTTTTCGCTGGACGAGCGCTCGGCCTGAAGCAGCCCGCCATCGGTGCTGGCCATGTGCTGTGCTCAATTCTTCCCCATTTTCCTTTTTAAAGCGCACAGATTTTTTGGCTCTTTTTTTATTCTCTTACCTCATAAATTCCCGAAGCACTATTGCATGAGGGGCCCCCGGATGCAAAGGAGAAAAAGAAAAGATGCGTCGTGGAAGCTGGAATCAGTTGGCGCGGGACAAGAGCGGAGGGAGGGACCTTCATCCTGAGGTGGACATAAAAGATGAGAATGATGTGTTTTGGCATATGCACCCCTTTCGCGTCTGCGTGCGTCTATTTGACGTACAAAAATCCCTCACATGACCTGATCCTAGGTGCCTAGGCACAGCATTGTTTAGGGATTTTTGAGAAGGCGCGATGCTGGCGCCGAGCCAGGCCGAGCGACGCCGTGGCGTGTTCGTAGGTGTTCTGTGTGTTCGTCCTCGGCGTGATCGGCGTGATCCTTCTCTGGACCGCGCGTTGTTCAACATTGCTCATGTGATTGTACGTGCGTTGCTTGTGTGTTGGTTGTAGGTTCTGTGTTACTTGGTGGAAAGCCGTGAGTAGTGGCGGTGCGGCAGTGCGGCAGTGCGGCTTTGGCCTCGGTGAGCTCTGGCGGAACAGAATCTGCGTTGTGTGGCCCGTGCTTTCTTGAGAACCCGGCGGTGGTGACAATTGAAATATCGAAGTGGCCTAGCGCCTCGGCAGCGAAGTTCTGCGAGCCGCGATCTGGCGTCGCCGTGTCCGACTTTGCTTAACGGACATCGAGGGATGTGCTGCTCGCTACAAGTCATGTAAATGCAACTGCGTTTACCGCCCACTGCGTCGACCGCAGTGGGCGTTTACCGTCGACCGCCCAATGTTCAGCGCTGAATGTGTGTTTGGTGTGCTGTGCTTGAAACGAGTGGTGCAGCCGTGCAGCGGGGGCGGCGGAGGAGCAGAATGGCGTAGGGGATCCGTTTGTGCGTTCACAGACATGCGCTCCAGTCTTGGTCTCATTAGCGGCTGTCGCGGGATTGTGGCGTGCTAGTTCCTTGCCTAGTATGAAGCTTACGACGCTAACACACAGCATGTTCACGTTTTTCCGCGCTATATAAAAATACAAATAAGCTTAGTTTTGGGCCAGAAGAATGCACCAGCAACTTTGTGATCACCAGCTGATGAGTCAAGTGCTTCAGTGTCAGATGTTCAGCCGTGGACAGACAGTGAAATCAGTGACAAAGATAGTGTTTACGAACCATTGCAGACCTCAGCCAGCACGTCGAATGGAGAGTCGGACCTGACTGATGATTCCCATCTCGAGGCGAATGTTTCAGGATACGATGCTCTCATTCTTCTCAGCCCATCTCTAGAGAAATGGACACCGGCAACAACCACTTCGCCTAGTGTGACACCGCACTCTAGGCCGCCCGCTATCATTCAATTGCCATCTAGCATTATGCCCCATCTTTATGTTCACTGTTTATTACGGATGACATTTGGCTAATAATGGTCAATGAAACAAACAGGTTCACACAACAAGTGTTGAAGTCAACTACTCCCAAATCTAAATCAGGGTTGAAAAATTGGACGGAAACCAATGCCAAAGAAATGAAAGCATTTATTCGAATACTGATTTGTATTGGCCTCCTCCGTCTTCCTACTCCCAAATCTAAATCACAGTTGAAAAATTGGATGGAAACCAATCTCCAACAAACGAAAGCATTTGTTGGAATACCAATTTGTATTGATCTTGTCCATCTTCTTATCCGAGTCACTACTGGGCAAAAAGTAACCTGTATGGTGTTGAACTCATTCGTAAAAATATGAGCCGTGACCGCCTTTCCTCTACTTTTGAGGTTCCAGCATTTTGCGGACAATTAACTGGTTGCATAGTTGCAGGATCATGTCTTTAAGATCCATCCTCTGATAGAGAAATTGAGCCAAAATTTTTGCCACTGTGCTTGAGCCAGGAAAGGAGGTTGTGATAGATGAAACAATAGTGCCATGGCGTGGCAGACTTTCGTTCTTACAGAGTCAGGCTGTTCAAGGAATGTACAAAAGGCAGTTACAGGCTAAAGGTTGATGTATATGCTGGAAAGTGTGACTGAACAGTTGGCATCGGACACGCCGAAGATGTATGCTTGAAACTCCTGCAAAATTACAAGGAAGTCGTGCACCCGCTGTACGTAGACAACTTCTACATGAGCTTGCCGCTCACTCTTCGCATTCTAAAGGAAGACACTTTCATCTGTGGCACAGTTCGCTCAGTGAGGAAAGGGCTGCCAAAAGATGTCACTGCAGTAAAGGTTGCAAATGGCAGTGTTACCGGACTTCAGTCCAAAGATGGAGTGAAGGCACTGAAGTGGATGGACAAGAGGCCTGTTCTGATACTCACATCTGTCGCCAAATATAAAGCAACTTTGGTGGACAGTGGGAAGAAAACAAGGGACGGCGCACCAATCATGAAACATCAGGCCGTTCTCGATTACAATGCAGCAAAAAAGGGCTTCGACTATAGTGACCGAATGACGTTATACCACAACTGCCATAGAAAAGGACTCAAGTGGTAGAGAAAGGTAGCTGTTGAGTTGCTTGTTGGAAGTGCCATCATAAATGCGTGGAACATTCGTGGCATGCTTGAAGGAAACTCTACGCCAATTATAAAATTTCAAGATGAACTGGCTCATTCACTGTTCGGCCCTCGTCAAGACAACATCGAAGAAACTTGTGGGAGGAGTGTCCACATGCTAAGAAAAACTGGCACATTGGCACACGACACTCAGTGGCACTGCACTGGCTGCTATGCAGCCAACAGTACCAGCAGCAGCCCAAACACTACGGTGAGAGTGAGAAAAGTGACCACTTTCTGTGGACAATGCCCTGGCAAGCCATTCATCTGTTTGTTGTGCTTTAATTCTAAGCACAAGTAAGCTGAGAAGCAAGCTAGCTTCAACTGTAAAATGAGTAGGATGAAAACTTCAAAACGTGGTTAATGTTCCTACTAAATTTTAAAAGCCTTTCTCTAACGAATAAATATTTCTAACACAGGAACTGACTTCTTGTCTTTTCTAGTTGCAAGCACTTTGTAGTTCAACATAGGTTTCTAGCATCTTGAATCCATTGAGGGGCTACAGAATGTATTAAAGAAAGATAAAAATGCATAATGTTGTGCTGAATGTGATCAAGACACGTGTACAAGAAACTATAGTTATTAGTTCGATGAGGACAGTAATGTGCTTTAGCAAGTTAGAAATTTGTTACCAACTTGCCCACATTCACATCTTAACAGATTTAACAATGTTTCCACTATGTGGAGAACCTTGATCTACAGTACTTTTATCATCCTGAAGAAGGTTGGTGTTCCTATTATAACATGTGTACTTAAAAAGGTCGATCTCTCAGAATTTCATGTTGTTTTACTTGACATAAGCTTACGAGGCTTACAGATTACATGCTCATATCTCAGCGTAAACACCCACTTCCTTTTCAATGATTTTCATTTCTGTAAAAGCCCAGTAAATTTCGACAGACGAGAAGTGCAAATGCGTTTTTTATTCTTTCATACTTGGTGCTTGCTAGCCTGCTGCGATTGTGAAGTAAAGCTTCAAGAGGACAGCTGCCTGAATACTTTGCTTTTCTGCATGCAGTATTACACTTGAATTCAAGCCTTTTTGAGCTTTGAAAATTTTTAATGGTTTTGTTCCGTTGGGTTATTAACAGAAAATGTTGAAACCTTACTGTACATAAAATTTATTCTATAGCCTGTTTATTTTTACAATAGTGATTGTTCTACGAGTAATCAACATCAGCTGAACAAGGGAAGCCTATGGCTGCAGCCAGTGTTTCAACAAGAGGACTAGTTGACAAACATGAGTTTGTCACAATTTACATTGGCTCCAGCACAAAACATTCCTTATTCGACTTCACTATTTACATCTTCCTGTGAATCTGTTTGTTGCTTCAACTCCAATACACAAAGATGAGTGGAATGCATAAGCTTACTTGTAGAGCTGCTCAATGAACTTCTGCATAAGTTACCCACCTAACAAAACACACAAGACGTTTTTTAGTAAACCAAAGAAAAATAACAAAATATCATGATACTAATAGAACAACCTACTTGCACAAAGGAAAGCAGTTTATGTGCTAAATATCCACTCACGCTAATAGATGAGTTGTTTTACAGATTTCACAGGTCATGAATAAATGCTAAAGGAAGACAAACAAGGCAACTACACAAGAACATTGTGTCTTCTTACAAACCATAACAATTACGTTGGCCGATTCATTTCTCTCAGTGAGCATGTGAATCAGACAATCACATAGGCAGCCACAGCAAGTATTCAAGGTATTTATGCATAAATCAAGTTGTCAAACACACAAGCTTCCTTCATGTTCTGCATGCGAGATTTGCACTTTGGCAAATAATAATTCTATTGGACATGATGAACCACGAAGCCATAAAATAGCAATAAGAAAATACAGATAAAATGACAGGAGCACAACATAGAATCTTAACTTTTGCACGGAAGCTTAAAATTATTTTCTTAAAAAAAATTAAATTATAAGGTTTCACGTGCCAAAACCACGATCTGATTATGAGGCACGCCATAGTGGGAGACGCCAGAAATTTAGACCACCCGTGGTTCTTTAATGTGCACCTAAGTCTAAAGTACATATGTGTTTTCGCATTTGACTGCCATTGAAATGCGGCGGCCGTGGCCGGGATTCGATCCCGCGACCTCGTGCTCAGCAGCTCAACACCATAGCCACTAAGCAACCACGGCGGGTAAAATTATTTTCGTTTCCCAAAATTTAATTACCCTATGCGTAGAAGGATCCTCTTTGGGGGTCGGAAATTTAACGGAGGCACGGACAAAGAGGGACAGAATGACCAGGTACTGTGACATTTCAAAATTTTATTAAAACTCCAGGCGTGTTTATTCACTCTAACCCCTCGACAGGGCCCAACCGGTAGACCAGAGGCAGTTACAAATCAAGACCTTTCGCAATCCCGTTCATCTCAGGAGGATATATCCAGACATCTATTCAGACGATAACTGCAAACTATGCGGCAGGGTTCACGCGTTTTAGACACATTCTCTGGGAATGTGAGGTTATAGGCAGAGGAAATGCAGTGCCTCCAGACAAAGCTGCGGCGCGGTGGGCGGCCGCGCTGCGAAACTCAAACCTCCAAGATCAACTATGGGCCATCCAGCAAGCCCGTGAAGCGGCAAGGAGACAGGATCTCCGGACCTACTCGAGAGCGGCCTAGGCCCAGGCCACGAATTTGCCGGATTTTCAATAAAGTTGTTACCACCACCATGTTTTGCATGTAAACTAACAATTCGTTGGAACATACAAGTGCGTTACGAGAATAAAGTTTACATCAGGCTAAGATTTTGCAGCAAAATTATAAAGAAACCATAGGCGACCAGCAATTTAATGCATGGTATCTTTGTATATATAGAATGGGCAAATTTACATGTCACAACAGCAAATATTCAGGTGAGTTTGTAACAAAACAGGTGGACCAAGCAGGTAACAGAAACAGCACAGCACTGCTTTTAGCACTCCTTATTTGTCAGAGTTAGTGCAAACACGCAGTGCCACGCATACATAGATCACAAAGACACCCAATGTGCATTGACCAATAGTCCGAGAGATTAACAGCGCCTACACGACCATGCTACACGAAACGGGATGCATTGGCAAGAGGGCAATTAAGAAAGCCCGTTTCAAGAGGTGTAACCCTACACGCTATTGAGTATTGTACATAGCAAGATTCCAGTAATTTCTGGGGGCCTTAGTTTCATTCATGGCCAGTGTCAAGGCGTTTTTGAAGTGAACACACAAGTTCATCCCCATCGCTGCTCCTGCCAGGTACGCATGCCAATGACAAGAACATAGTGATTACGAGAGCAGGGAACTGCTTTGTTGAAGGCAAAACCGACAAGTATGCAAAACACTGTCTCAAGCAACTTCACCTTTTTCTTTGTTGAAACAATCATAACTTTATTGTTCTCTGAAGAATGACCAGCCCTTGCTTTGTGCCAATCACTGGTTGTGCATACGAAGTGCACCACCGATGAGATACTCAGTGGATAAGAGATGTGCAGCCTGACCTTGCTGCTATTTGAGGCGCAAACACAGATGTGATGAAAAAAAAAAAAAATCAGCTATAGATCCCCTCTCCCCTGAATCTACCGTTTAGGACTGCTATGTCTAGGACCACGCTCATTGTGCCAAACGGGCACAAGGAGTGCACCACTTTTGCTGTGAAAAGTGGGAGAAAGAGGTTGCCCAGTGCCTGTAGCAGGCAGAACATTGTGGCCCCACCCATGGTGCCTCTCTACCTCATTCCAGATTCTGTTAAGCATAACTACTGAGGGGAAATGAGCATTAAAATTCTACAAAGACAAAATGTGACAAGCACATGCTTAAAACTTAGATCAGGTCTTCCTGTCGTCGAAGAGCTTCTAATTTCTGGTACTTCCCCGAATCATCGACCACACTGTGCAGAAGGAAAGCATTCCAAAAATATTGCAACTTGCTTGTTTAGAAAACTAATAAAAGACACTCCCCCCCCCCCCCCACTTTTTTTTTCTTTTTTTACTTTCCATCGACTCTGACTTTCATTATGTTAATAAACTTCACAAGAGCTTGCTATCAGGCTAGTTTGTACACACTGCTAAGAATGAAAAAATGCAGAGAAAATGGGACAAGAAAGAAAGGCCTACATAATGTTGATTTGCATGCGACAATTTATATCAAGGACGGGGTGCTGGACCAGGGAAGCTAAAAAGCCGCCACAACAAACAGGTGGGAGGGGAGCTAGGTGAATTTTAATGGCTTCGACATGTCCACACATGCAGAAACATAAATATAGGAATGTTAGAGAATGCTGTGTCGTTTTAAAGCACTAGGATCGGTTAATTTTTTGCAAGCTTTCTACTGAGCTAGAGATCCAACGATATGAAAAACAAGAAATGCTCACCTTCCCTTGAAATAGAATCGATCAGCCTATTGCACATATCGGGCGGAGGACTTACTCGTGAATACTTTTACTATACTTTTACCAGATCACCTTCCTTTCTCTACGGCACACAGCAGTAAATCCTAATGTTATCTACGACATTAGGCTGTCTGTAATCAACTAAAAAAAGCTAGATCATCCTGTGAATCTTTTAAAACAATTTTTCCAGTCTCTTAAGGAGGCTAGGAAAGGGAAATTTATGCCATCGATCTGGCATTGCAGCGGCCACCTGTGCTCGTTGTTTACATTTCTTGCACCGCTCATCCTCTTCTAGTTTCACTATTCAAACGAAAAGCATTCGCAAATATGTATTCTTTTGTATCTTTGTGAATTTATTCATTTACCGCCAATACAAGCGCTTTGTGCCTGCCGAAATGGCAAGACAAGCGCTGAACAGATCGCGGAAGCAGACGACAGCGAACAGGTTATAACTAGCGCCACTCTGCTCGTACGTACTGTCCCTAGCGGCAAAAGAGGCCAACTAGACCAGGCGTGCTGGAGGAGGGAGATCTGTGAAGGTCTGGAGTTCAGTAGGTCGTAAACGCAATGCACCCGTTCGCACCACCACGCCACCGGGATACACGCCGCGCAACGCCGGCCCTTCTTGAGCCTCTGGGACACAAAAGCATGGCCTACGAGATTAAACACACAACTTACTACGCTTCCGTTTTTAACAATACTCATTAGAATTGACAAAATTATTGCTTGAGGTGCAGAAATTCAGATGCACTGTTTTTACTGCAATGAAGTTTAGTTGCTTCTCAGCATCACATTAGAGATGTTAACAGCCCGTACGGTGTATGGCATCGTCATTGCCGTATGCATCAAGCCGTCAAAGCTTCATGTTCTTTTTCTATGGCTTCGTGATATTGACAGACGTCAGCCAGCAGCCAGCTTTGAACTAGCTTAATTCAGTCAGTTGAAATGTCTCGTGTCTCTGTGAGCGACGCCCTCTCTCCCAGTACAGAGGATGCGGATTGCGCTACAAAAGAGCTGGAAGCAGAACTGCAACGCCTCGCCGTTAACGACGAGGCGGTTAGCCAGTCGAACGAAGCTATACGTGATGTCGTCACTGGAGTCGTTGACAAGGTGAACGAACTTCTCGCTTCTCCCGCAGTTTTCGGTGACACAGAAGACGGCGGGCCTAATGCCGACCGACTCTTGTCCTACCTGAAGGCCGAAAAAAGTTACTGCGCCAGCATCAGAAAGCAGGCGAAATTCATCCCGCCGCCGCTTCAAACCCGGGACGCGACCGGAAAGCGCACGACTTCGGAAGAGGACTCGGAAATGCAGCGACGAGTCGCTGCGGTCCTGGATAAAGACATCGAGTTCCGGGCTTGTAGCCAAGAGCGACGGTGCGCCGAGCTCGTCGGCCTGCTGACCGACGATCACGAGTCCGTTGAGGCCGCGAAGCCGTGGTCCACGTCCGAGCCGGGTTCCGCAGAGCGACCCACCGAACTGGACCGGATTCTGTTGAACGCCGCGTGTTCAGCTCTTCCTCGGCTCATCGAGACCAGAGCCCGAGAGTGGCTGAGCGAAGTGGACGAGGAGGAGGACCACGACGAGACGCTGCACGCGTCCCTTCCAGAAGAGCTGGCGCGGTACGCCAGACTCGCGGCAGTTCTGGACGCGGAGCAGGCCCGTCGCTCGTCGGAAATACTGCACTTGCGCGCGGAGTTCCGTAAGCGAGCTGCATTGGTGAGGAACTTGTTGGCCCAAAAAGAACGGTTACGCCGCGTCCAAGAGTCCTGCGAGCAGCGCGAAAGACTCGTGGGCGACGTGACGCGCAGCGTCTCCGGCGTGCGCGATCACCTCGCTTCGAGGGTGAAACTGTGCGAGTCGCTGATGGCAGTTGCCGACGCTCACACACGGCAAGATGCCGCGGTATGCCCTGACGCTGAGTCCGTGGCCGATCATGGAGCCGCCATAGGCAAGCGCTGCGCTCGACTGACCGAAGCCGCGGCTACGAAAGTGGGCGCAGTTGAGGAACTGCAGCGCAAAAGGGCGTCCATGAAAGGGCTGGTCGGTAGGCTTGACAATGATCTTATCGCGGCCTGCCAGGGTAGCGTAGAGACGTGGCTTGAAGGCATGAAGGCAAAGACCCAGCGCGACGAAAATCAGGACATGATCCGCGCGCTGTTCGTTGAATTCCATACGGCGCCGGACCGTTTCCTGCGCCGAATGAAAGCTATGGACGACGCCGATGTAGCTACTCCCGAAAGCTAAAAAAATTTAGGAGCAAGCTGCAAAGTCAGTACGAAGCAGGCCTAAAGTTTACGTGCGGTGAAAGAAAGAAACTTTGTTGTTCCTGTGTGTTGTGTTGTGTTCAGTTTACGAGTTCAGGAATTAAAAAGCAGAACAAGTGGTCTGTCTGGTTTTTTGTTTTGAAGAATGCTGCAAACTCGACAGATGTTACGTACGTACAATGCCCAGCGACAGAAACGCGATACGCGGACATGGCGGCCGGTATATATATAATATATATATATATATATATATATATATATACATTGCCACATGAAATAACTTAATGCGGCCTAACTGCATTCTCCCTCAACGATCACCGGTGGCGCAAAAAGCGCCGGCCGCCATGCTGTCTGAGTATCGCGTTTCGATCGCTGAGCACTACATAAAATGTGAAGGTCCCTTTGCAGATTACTAGATCACTAGGTATACCCATTTAAGTCGTTTCTTCTGCAGCTGTCCGTGCCTTCCGAAAGGTAGCCATTCGAAACAGAAAATGGCTTCCGCTGCCTCTTTTACGTGCATTGGATATAATATCAAATCAGGGAGGGGGGGAGGCACGTGGCCCCCCGTACCCGTTCTAGTGTGCCCATATCGCCGAAAAAAATTCCTGCCTTAGGCACTGTGTATGCCTCTAACCTCTTTGATGCCAACTTCAATGGATGTATGTTTCATCGAACAGTGCTGTGGAAAAGGCTACAACCCTTATTTTTAAACTGCATTACGCTCGGTATAGCCAACATTTCGTTAGATAAAGGTAATGGCAGACCGAAAAGTGCCTGAAGTATTCAAAGAATGATAACCGCAATAAAGAGCTAATGTATTTTTCTTGTATCACACAGGCTGTCTCTGTTATGTGTGTACATAAAAGCGGCCATTTGGTTGATCTCGAAATCGGACATCCAAACCTACTGACACTTGAAAATGGCACTGCACTCATCAAATCCGCGGCACATGTTCCGCTGAAATCCGCAAGCGCTGTAGCACCAAGACGTCTGCTAATGCTCGTGGACATGGTATTATATTTAGTGCGGAGTGAATTGCTCCCCTTCGTCGATGCTCAAGACAGCATTCGTGTAACGAATGTTCAGTTACACTACATTCAATTTGTCATTATCCAGCCTAAGTAAGTAAACCGCATGCATCTAACGGAGATCTCCAGTTACGTATTTGTGTGCTGCCTGGACCGAACAGTTCTAGTAACACTTCATAACGAGGCGCTATATAGCTAATGTAGCACAGCAGACCTAGCTATATATGCGCCAACGTACTTCGGGCTGCCTCTCGCTTCAGCGCGTCTCAGAAACGAGGTTCTGCGACCTCCAACACAAGGCACGCGGGAATACGGCCCGCACGAAGCCGCCACCCATCTCGGCTCGCCTCCGTTTGCACCCGCCGCAGATTGCCTCCGAGATATGGCGCGCGGGTCACGTGTTCGCGGGCACATCCATGAATTAAGACTGAAGGAGTATCCCGTTCGAGTTACATGTAGGCACCAACATCTTGAAAACACATGACAAAAAAAAAAAAAGCGAATGCTTCCACTTCGCGGCGTCTTTCGTGTTCCACGTATCTCTTTGCGAGAGCAAACTGGTCAAACATATCAACGAAATCAATCCTCCCAGGATGTTCATTTCCAGGCTGCGACAGAGAGCGCCACAGGCAAGGTCATCGGAGGTTATTTCCACGGCCTATGGATAGAAGCATAGCTGCTTGCACATGTGCGCCTGGTCTTTTGCGACGTGGTTTCGACTCCGCTCAGCATCGGAGAATAGGAATGTTTTTTCTTTTTTTTTCGTCATCGTAGGGCGTCCCATTCCCAGTGGCACATACATGTAGCGACCCAAGTCGGCGTCAAACACGTTCGTTGAAGAACGGCACACACATAATGGCACACCTGTTTTTATTCAGCGGCCGTGGTATTTCTATGGTCAGTCGTCCGGCGTTGTCTTGTCGCATGGTTCAGTACGCACTACATATACCTCGCCTCGTCAATGCGCTGGCATCAAGG
Organism: Dermacentor variabilis; assembly: GCF_050947875.1. Classification (NCBI taxonomy): domain Eukaryota; kingdom Metazoa; phylum Arthropoda; class Arachnida; order Ixodida; family Ixodidae; genus Dermacentor; species Dermacentor variabilis. The sequence continues at coordinate 333 of NW_027460542.1, read as the reverse complement.
ATGTGGACAAAGCGATTGCGTAATCGCTAAGGAAGGAAGGAAGGAAAAAGTGGAGAAGGCAGGGAGGTTAACCAGTTTGCTACCCTACACATGGGAGAGGGCGATGAAAGATGGGGAAGGGGAAGAGAGAGAGAGCACATAGCACAGCACCCACACACCGTCCGTTAAATCGCTAAAATTGGCACGGCAGTATATGAGGCACGCCCTCGCGGTACATGCCTTAATTTGGCATTGTAAGTGAACGATCACAGCGCATCTATATAGTTCTCTATAGTAACCTTTACGCTTTCTATTGGGCACAACTATTGTGTTAAGAGATCTGCTACTATAAAG